>NW_015174852.1:251188-254430 GCF_001447785.1 Gekko japonicus
CATTCCTGCAAGACGGTGCCCCGTCGTGGTGAACAAATCGGAATTCAGTCTTGTAGAAGTGTTCGGGAAAGTGTACAACCTGACCACACTCTTGACCTCTCCAAGACCAGAATCAGGGATAATAACCCATTTCCAAGCTCTCACTCTGCATAATGTGGTTCATCATAAGTTGACGACTCTAGGTTTTTCTCCAAAGACCCTCCTAGTAATGGGACTGGATCAGACAATTGCATCCATTAAACAGAGGGTGCTAGATACTGAACGGCAATGTGATATTAGCAGAGCACCAAATTTTTTGGCTCCGGACAACACCGGATATATTGTAGCTCCAGCAGCCTGGCTTTCATCTCTAGAGTCTCCTACCCATTGCAGAGCATTTTCTCTAGCCAGGTGGCATGTACCCCCCTCTGTAGTGCTGGACGGGAGATATAGAAAGATTCCTATGTTAGAGAGGTTTTGTCCTTGTGGTGCCGGTGTTGTTGAAACAAACATGTTATGTTCCCCTGCCGGTTCTATCAGGAAATATGTGTTAAATTTATTCTCCCTCAGTGCAGAAGGTTCCTGGGCTGCTCTGACTTTGAGTATTTAACGAAGCTTCTTATGGGCGTCAATTTGCAGACAACAGCTTCTTATGCAAGGTGTTTTTTTGCAGCTGCCTGTAAAATTCGCAAAGATATTCCATGCAGTACACCAAATCTTTAACACTATTCATTTTAATCCGGAGTTACCTATTTTAAATAATTTTATATATCCCATCTATTTATTTATTGGTTTATTATTGATTAATTTATAATTCTGCCATACTGTGTATTGTGATTTGTGCTGGTCGTTGACTAGGGTTGCCAGGTGCCCACCGTCTGCTGGTCACCATAGAGTTTTTAGCCAAACACTAGAGCATGCCCCACACGATATGCCCAGTGCGACGATGCTACCTCCGGGTGATGTCACTGCGCGGGTGTTAAATACTGGGTTCTGGACACACTGAACAGCTCTAGTTTATTTAGTGATTTCAGGAATACAACAAGGACACCCAGCAGGGTTTGAGCCCTGCTTATAAAGCATGCAAACACCACACCGTACACACACACACTCCCAAAGATAGGCTATTTAGATTACACTGCTTATCTATAGGTAAATTCCAGGATCCTGGTCAGCTATTGTTCTTGGGGAGTAAGCTCACCCAGTTCGAGGTCCAAATTCAGGGATTGCTTAGGCTCAACACATAACGGCGGGGCTTGGCGGGGCTCTTCAGGAGTGGGGTTCCCCCTGCTGGCCAGTTGGCCAGCAGCAAATTGGGGGGCCCAAAATCAGGGGAAACCCCGCCCCCATTGGGGAATGGCAACCCTATTGTTGACCATATTAATAAACTAACTAACCCATTTTCAAACTCTCACTCTACATAATGCTCAGAAAGTCAAAATCACCCTCACTGAGTATAATAACAGTTATCTGCATGTGAAGAACCGAGAGAAGACCTCCCGTTGCCAATTATTAGGAAAAGGACACCATTTTCTATTGTATATGTAACAGCAGGGAGCCACACATAAATATTTATTATTATTGAATTTATGGTTTTTGAAGGGGGTTGGGCTAGATGACTTTTGAGCTCCCTTCCCGCTCTTTCTATTTTCAGACAAAAATCAGCCTCCCGCAGACTTCAATACTCCCTCTAAGCTGCAGAGTCTTGTGAGCAAAAATTCTACTTTGTGAGCTACCGGCATTCAAGTTGTGAGTGATTCGGCTGCTGCATAAATTAGTTTGCTCCTGGGCCATCCTTCCTGAGCTAAGACAAAAATATGTGAGCCGAAGGCTAAAAAACTGTGAGCTAGTTCACAGTAACTCAGCTTAGAGGGAACACGGCCCACAGTGACTCTTGGGTTAAAAATGACACAGTGACACTCATGGGGGGAGGGATTCTCAGCTGAGCTGCGATAAAATCCTAACAGTGACTCTTCGACGGGCTCTGAAGGGTATAGGACGGCACTGTTAGTCAGATATGATGGAGAGGTGGCCAGCGACCTCCTGCCATTCTTTGATAAGAAATGGAAGCGGGGGGGGCGCTTCTTAATTACGGCTGCCAACTCTGGGTTGGGAAATTCCTGGAGATTTGGGGGTGGGTTTGGGGAAGGGCAGGGAGGGACCCTCCAAAGCTGCCATTTCCTCCACCACTCTGTAATAAGGAGATGAGGTAGAATCCCAAGATAAGGTTGCCGGGTCCCCCCTCCCCCAGCCACGTGGGGAGGCTGTAGCATTGCCAGTTCCAGGGTGGGAAACTCCTGTAGATTTGGAGGTGCCACAGGAAGTGGTGGCGGCTACAAGCATGGACGGCTTCAAAAGGGATTTGGATAAGCATATGGAGCAGAGGTCCATCAGTGGCTATAGATAGGGGCTCTGGGGCAAGTGATGCTCTGTCTTCTTGGTGCTTGGGGGGGCAGCAGTGGGAGGGCTTCTAATGTCCTGGCCCCACTGGTGGACCTCCTGATGGCACCTGGTATTTCTGGCCACTGTGTGACACAGAGTGTTGGACGGGATGGGCCTTTGGCCTGATCCAACACTGGCGTCTCTTATGTTCTTATGGAGGTGGAGTTTGTGGAAGACAGGGACCTCAGTGGGGTACAATGCCATAAAGTCTACCCTCAAAAGCATTTTTCATTCAAAGAGAAATTAATATCGGGAATTCATAGACATAGGGATGGCCCCAAGTATAGTTAGGGTAGCCAATTCCAGGTTGGGAAATTCCTGGACTTTTGGGGTGATGCCTGGGAACAGCGGGGTGTTTTGGGTGGGAGGAACCTCAGTTAGGCATAATGCCATTGACATCACCCTCCAAAGCAGCCATTTTCTCCAGGAGAACTGATCTTTGCAGCCTGGAGATTAGCTATAATTCCAGGGGGGATCTTCTGGTCCCACCTGGAGGCTGACAAAAAACTACCAAAACAACCGTGTGCTACATTTCCCGCAACAGATTCATTAAGGTAAGGTAAGGGTAAAGGTTCCCTTGCTTGAAAGCCAGTCGAATCCGACTCTTGGGTTGTGGTGCTCATCTCCGTTTCCAAGCCGAAGAGCCAGCGCTGTCCGAAGACGTTTCCGTGATCATGTGGCCGGCGTGACTAAACACCAAGGCGCACGGAACGCTGTTCCCTTCCCACCGAAGTGGTCCCTATTTATCTACTTGCAATTTCTTGCTTTCAAACTGCTAGGTTGGCTTCATTTAAAGTGTAACATATCTATTACATGAAGTC
>NW_015174852.1:255231-264648 GCF_001447785.1 Gekko japonicus
TAAGGCTCTCTGGAGACTGGAATTCCCAGGTGATCACTTTTCTCCCTTGGAGGCTGGAAACCCCGTCTGGGTCTAGGGTTGTGTAATGTATCCATCCCAGACCACGTGCGTGGCCATTTCACCATGCGGTCATGCGAAGCCGCCGAGCTTCGCTCTCAGTAACAATGGGACAAGCGGATCCTAGCTGGCGCCTATCGACAGGCTAGGCTCCCCGCCGAGAGCCTGTGGAACTCTCGGCCACTGTAAATAACCTATTGCGGTGTGTGGGGTGTTTTGGGTGGTGGTTTCACTGGTAGTTGTTGCACGTATAAACCAGCCTGCGAGCTGGTTAGTTTGTCTTGTTCCAAACCTTAAATAAAGCCTTAGAGCTGAATCACTGCGTTAGTCTAAGGACTTTTAAGGTTGCCAGCCTGCAGGTGGATCTGGAGATCTTCTGCTATTAGAACTGATCACCTGGCGACCAAGATCGGTTCCCCCGGAGAAAATGGCTGCTTTGGAGGGTGTACTCTATAGCATTATATCCTGTTGAAGTCCCTCCTCTCCCCAAACCCTGCCCTCCCCAGGTTTCACCCCAAAAAATCTTCAGGAATTTCCCAACTCTGAACTGGCAACCCTATCTAGATCCCACCACGATGGAGGAGTATGCTGGTGATTCACAGAAAGATACAAGCAAAATCAGGGGTCATTTCCTGCTAGAGCGCACAGGAGCGGAGCTCTGGCAGTAAAGAGCCCAGGGGGCGGGCACATGCAACAAGCCCCACCCCCTGCTCCCAGCAGCCCTCAGTCAGAGCAAGAAGCAGCCAGGTCCCCTGGTCCAAAACAGTCCAGTGGCACCTTTAAGACCAAGTTTTATTCAGGTTCTCCCTCCTCTGCAAGGACAGATCTGCACGTTCCTCCCCCCCATAGCTAGCAATCCAAAACAGTCCAGTGGAGCCTGCGCAGTGGGTGTTGCTTTCTGACACACTTCGGTGATGTCAGGGGGTGTGGCATATGCAAATAAGTTATGCTAATGAGTTATGCTAAGGAGCTCCTGTACCTCTTTTTCTACGAAATGACCCCTGAGCAAAATTATAGGCTGGAGTTCTCTTTCTACCTGGATATTTTCACAGTTTTCCGCTTATCAGATCACCACTTGCTCAGGGCTCCACGAGACACAAAGCATCTTTAGTTATCTCCAACAAGGGAGTTCGTAGCAATTTTTAAAAATTGTGGTATTTCCCATTCTGCTCCAGTTGGAAGGAGCTCTGTTTATTTCTGCGTCATCATCTGTGTGTGAGTCATGTTCACTAATGTTTTACTTGGGGCGTGTCCACACCATCCCCTTTCTGAGTCTAATTGGATAATATATGTTGGTCTCTACTCATACAAAATTCACATTTCTTTCGCTAACAGCATACTTACGACTTATCTAGTTCTGGAAAAACAGCCAGAAGTAATTTGCATGTTTGACAATCTACCACGCGGACAGCGGTGGGGAATAATTTTATTATTTCACTCAGTATCCCTTCCCCTCTGCCCCTCCCATTTCAAGACAGGTGTGTCCCTTCAGCCCTGTTCTCCTGAAAAAACACAGGAGGGGAACTAGGAACCACCACCCCAGGAGTATTGCAAAGGCATAAATAGAACAGAAGAAGCAAAGTAACTTCTGGTATGACTTAGAGTACGTAAAAGTGCAGGGGACAGAAGGAAGTGTGAACACATCCCCAATTATTTAAAAACCACCGTGTCAATCCAAATTTATAATCTGGAGTCTCTGTTGATGCCAAGGTAATAGGGTTGCCAGCTCCAGGTTGGGGAATACCTGGAGATTTGGGGGATGGAGCCTGGGGAGGGTGGGGTTTGGGGAGCGGAGAGACTTCAGTGGGGTATAATGCCGTAGAGTCCACCCTCCAAAGCAGCCATTTTCTCCAAATAAATTGATCTCTGTCATCCCAGGAGATCTCCAGCAACCACCTGGAGGTTGCAAACCAGAGAGAGAGATCACGGGATGGAAGTTGAAAGGAAGCAAACAACCGTGATGTATTGTGCCAAAAAAAGTTCTTCACGGACCTGTAAATTCTTTTTCCAGTATTCAATTTACTTGAAGCAATTCAAACGCCATCAACACCAACGAAACATGCATATTACATCTCGTTTTGTGTATAACTTTATCAAAGTGGGTAGCGTTGAAATACCTATATCAGGGGTGTCAAACATGTGGCCCGGGGGCCAGATCAGGCCCCCGGAGGACTTCTATCAGGCCCTTAGTGGAACTGGCTGTCTTCTGCTTTTTCTTCCGGTTCTGCTGCTGCTGCTGCATCATTGTAGGTTTGCAGCTTACAGATACACACCTGAACAGCATACTCAAGATTGCAACAGCACAGACATTTTGATGTAATAATTCAGAGCAAGAGGTGTCAGTTATCAGACACTTTTAAACAAACAAAATATTGCCAGAGTGCTGATGTTTTAAGCATGTTTTTTATATTAAGTTAAAAAACCACCTTTGTGTTTGTGTCCTTTATAAAATTTATATCTCCGCTACCTAGTATTACATTTTATGTCACACATGGCCCGGCCCAAGAAGGTCTCATTTATGTCAGATCCAGCCCTCATAATAAATGAGTTTGACACCCCTGAACCTATATAATATTAATTCATTTGGCAAGCACACTAGTCATATCTCATAGTCACATTCATCAAATCCATTAGTGTGAGTATGAGATATGACTAGTGTGCTTGCCAAATGAATTAATATTATATGGGTATTTCAATGCTACCCACTTTGATAAAGTTATACACGAAACGAGATGTAATATGCATGGTTCGTTGGTGTTGATGGCGTTTGAATTGCTTCCAGTAAACTGAATATTGGAAAAAGAATTTACAAATCTGTGAAGAACTTTTTTTGGCACAATACATCACGGTTGTTTGCTTCCTTTCAGCCACCTGGAAGTTGGCAACCCTACAAGGTAAATATCACATGAGAATAGCCATGCCACTCCTACAAATTAAGGCAGTCTCTTTCTTTCAAGGCTGGTAAGAAGGCCACATCTCACTGTCCAGTAAACTGATCAGCACAATAGGAAATGAAACTCACTTGACCATGTAAAGCTGATCATGTAACCTCAACCAGAGACATCCAGACATCAAAATGCTCGATAAATATTCCGCTGGAACTCCAGAGACAAGGGCAAATAAATAGCAGTTGTAATGTTGCCTTCTCAGAGACCTTCCAGTATCTATCTCTCACTGCTCAGTGAGAAAAGCACAGGACTGAACCAGGATTTAAGGTCCAGTGCAGAAAGGACCAAGATTAAAAGAGAATTAAAAGGAGCGTTCCTTCAGGATGTCTGCAACAGTCACCACCTTGAAACCCCCCGCGAAATAGTTGTGACTCCGCCAGTCAGGTGACGCCTCTATCTTTGCCGAGGCAAAAATCCATAGCTGAATGTTATGCTTCTTGAAGAACTAGGGTTGCCAGATCCGGGTTGGAAAATATCTGGAGACTTTGGGGGTGGATCCAGGAGACGTCGGGGTTTGGGGAGGGGAGGGGCCTCAGCATGGTACAATGCCACGGAGTCCACCCTTCAGAGCAGACCTTTTCTCCAGGGGAGCTGATCTCTGTCAGCTGGAGATCAATTGTAAAAGCAGGAGATCTCCAGGCCCCCTGCCTGGAGGCTGGCAACCTTTTGGAGAACATTCTGTAGCCACATTCCAGACTGGGTTTAGGTTGGTAGAATGTAGGGCTGGGGTCCCCACAGCGCCCATGGGTGCCATGGTGCTGACTGACCCCTTTCCTGGTGCTTGCCAATGTTTCTAGAAAGTGGGTGGGGCCAGGCGGGGCTTTTGCCCAGCAAGGCTTCTCATTGGCCATTGGAGTTTTGATGGCTGTGCAGATTTTTTTAAAAAAAAGACATTGCAGTGTCAACAGTTGCCACCACAGCACAAGAATCTCCACTGTGTGTCTGAAGGTAAGCTGTGGCAACCATTCTGTGGCTGGTTCTGCCTCCTGCAGCCAGTGGCCATTTTGTGGCTGTGCCCCCTCCACACTGTGCCAGAATGCCAAAGATGCCCACAGACTCAGAAGGGTTGGCGACCCCTGTGTAGGGCTCACACACAGTCTGACCCAACCCAACAAGCAGTATAAATAGGAGGCAAAGGAACCTGCCTGTGAACAAAGAGGGGTTGTGATTTGACAGCATCCGGCCCCATCACTCCTTGGCAAATAGAAGGGGAAGTCGTGGAAGTAGTGACAGACTTCACGTTCCTGGGATCCCAGATCACCGCAGACTGTGACAGCAGCCATGAAATTAAAAGACGCCTGCTCCTTGGGAGGAAAGCGATGGCGAACCTAAACAGCATGATAAAAAGTAGAGACATCTCCCTGCCAACAAAAGTCCGCATGGTCAAAGCAATGGTATTCCCAGTAGTCATGTATGGCTGCGAGAGTTGGACTATAAGGAAGGCCGAGCGCCGAAGAATAGATTCTTTTGAACTATGGTGCTGGAGAAGACTCTTGAGAGTCCCTTGGACTGCAAGAAGATTAAATCAGTCAATCCTAAAAGAAGTCAACCCTGACTGTTCCCTGGAAGGCCAGATAATGAAACTGAAGCTCAAATACTTCGGCCACCCAATGAGAAGGGAGCACTCACTGGAGAAGACCCTGATGCTGGGAAAGACTGAAGGTCAAAGAAGACAAGGTTAGACAGTGTCATAGATGCAACGAACATGAAGCTGACCCAACTTCAGAGGACAGCGGAAGACCAGAGGGCCTGGCGTGATCTGGTACATGGGGTTGCGAAGAGTTGGACTCGACTGTGCGACTGAACAACAACAAAAAGATGTGTAAAGGAGAATTTTTTGGCACTTTAATGTTAAATCAGAAGTGCAGGGGGGGAATTTTAAAAATATATTTTAGAATTATGTAATCCAGGGGAAGGCCATTGACGTTTGCTTACTTTGGAGGTGCCAGCTGATCTCATGGGCACCTCTACCTGAACTGTCAATGGGCATCACATGCTAAACAAAAGCACCTTGCAAGATTTCCTATGAACAACAACTGTTGCCTGCACAGAATGTTAAATCGATCTGTTGTCCTCGGAGTGCTACCATTACCCCGAAAAGGATGTGTGATTCCCCTCATTGTGGTGTCTGAGAGAGGTGTTTCAACTTGACAACCACCCCTTCATCATCCGTTTAATACTTCTACAGTGTTGAATTTAGTGCACTCAATCTTTAAATTGCCTTGGGAATATTTGCTTTTCCAGAACTGGCGGCCAAAGTACACAAGATTAGATCAGACAGAGCTTGTATAAGAATGTTGTAATGTGGGCGGAGGGAACGTTTGCCAGATTGAAGTTACAGGTAGAGAAGAGGAAGAAAATCTCTTTCAAACACTTCCAAGTCCGGATTGCACATTTGTTCTTCAGCTGCTGGATTTGACTCCCTTTTTAAAAAATCGTTTCCTTCTTTGCGTGAGATATTAAATGGCAGAAAAATAGTTATGCTTTATTCTGTCGATGGTATTGCCTTATTGACCCAGATACAAAGTTTCTGATATTTTATATGGGCTTAAAAAGAGTACGTGTGTGTGTGTGTGTGTGTGTTTGTGTAAGAGAGAAAGCAAAAGATGGAATGCATGTCTCTTTGGGATTCACACTCATCTGTTGGAATTTTCGCACCATGCCGCTTGTTAACATGAACCAACAGCTGGGCTTAAAAGAGTCGCTATAAATAGCAACGGCATGTTCTACACTGGCTTTTCAGAACACCAAGAAATTACACCTTTAATATAATTCAAGTTGGAGATAGCTGCATCCTCTTTATTCAAAACTGGCTCTCTTTTTTTGCAAATGCACCTGAAAACCAATACATTCATTTTAAACTACCACTTTCAAAAGGACTAACAATCTTTATACAAGAATCAAGAGGACTACCAAAAAAGGGGAGACCGTAGTTCAGTGGCTGAGCATCTGTTTTGCGTGCAGAAGGTCCCAGGTTCAATTCCAGACATCTCCAGTTAAAAGGATCAGGTAGGAGTGTCAGCATACTATCAGGTACGAAGCAAGATGACAGCCTAAGAAAGTAGATCTTGGAGATCATTCTGATCTGGTTGAAAGCAGAAGGAGTCATATCATCATGTCACCAGGTTAAGATTGCATCTCAGTTGCATCAGCTAAAATGACACCTAACAAGGAGGTGGATTTGAAAAACCTTTACTGGAGGCTCTGGAGAGCCACCGCCAGAACAGACAATTCAATAGTTTCATAGGTTCATCTTAGAGTTGCCAACCTCCAAGTGTGACCTGGAGATCTCCTGGAATTACAACAGAGCTCCAGTCCTAAACCATCAGTTCGCCTGGAGAAAACGGTTGGTTTGGAAGGTGGGCTCTGTGCCATTATAACCAGCTGCTGTCCTTCCCCTGCTCAAAGCTTTCCCACCCTCCACCCCTAGATCTCCAGGACAATTCTCAGCCTAGAGTTGGCAACTCTAAGTTCACCTCCTTAGAATAAATCAAAGACAGATCCAAGATAATTTTCCTTGCTGTAATTTAGGAGATGGAAACATTGAGAGAGGTGGACTCTAATCCAGAAAACCAGGTTTGATTCCACATTCCTCCTCCACAGGAAGCCTGCTGGAGGAGACTTCCGGTTTGTGGATTGGCGATGGCGGTTGCTCTCCCCAACGCCTGGGGAGGCGATTAGCACACCAGCGGTGAGGAGGGGTGCTACCTCAAGTGGTACCCACACGGAGCCCTAGTGATGGGTTCCAGGCCAGGGGACTTTTGAGGGTTAGCCTCTTTGATGGCTTGACGCCAGAGAATAGAGGCTTCCCTCTGCCCTAATGGTCCTGCCGCTGAGTGACCTTCGGGTATAAGCTAATTCAACCGGGACAAGCGCAGGAGATCGAGCGGAACAACGATGAAGTAAGCAAGGTCAAAGATATGACCATCAATGAACGTGAGTTCGAAATAAATGGACTATTGTGTTAAAACGGAGTACCCCCCCCCCATGGGAAAAGCGGTGCACAAGGAGGGACACCTCTTAAGCGCACAGATGGACTAACACAGCAAAGGGGGTAGGGGGAAAATAAACAGCGTGATTTTTCTGGGACTTACTTGAGTACCGATAGTGAAACGACGAGTTTTTTGAGCCCTGGCAAAGTGGTTTGAAAGTGTAAACAAAGAGGAACATGGCGGCTTCCCGAGGAAAGTTTAAACCGAAACCAGGCAGTCAGAGTCCAAGACCGGAAGAGGGAGCAGACGTCATGAAGTTGCTAGCGGATATGCTGAAGCCGGTAATGGAGCAACTCGGTGGTATTAACCAGCAACTGGCCACACTAAACCAAAACTTCGCTCTGCAGCAGTGCCAGCTGGCAGAAACGGAAAAGAAAGTGGAGCATGCAACTGAGAAAATTACAGAGATGGACACCGCAAATAAGAAAATGAAGAAAAGAGTGATGGATGTGGAAACAACACAAAAACTTCAGGAAACTCATTTGTTACAGCTCCAAATGGAAGAAGCTAATATGATTCTCAGATTTCAGGGGGTGCCTGAAGCTGAAAAAGAAGATCTGAAGAAGACTCTGGGAGAGATTATTGCTCCAGTAACAAGCTTATCAGCGGATGAGATAGTAAAAGACATGGAGGCTGCTTATCAGGCATACTCCAATTATATTAAAAAAATAGCCTGCCTGGAGAGATTGTGGTTAGATTTGCAAGAAGACAGACCAGAGATGCGATATTAAAGGGAACTTCGGCAAATCCACTGAAAATTGGGAATACAATCATTAAGACTTTAAAAGATATCCCATTTGAAATTCGTCAAAAGAGGAAAGGCTACAAGGAATTGATCTCATTTCTTCAAACTAATGGACATCAGTACAGGTCAACGATAAAAGAGAGAAGATTGACTCACAGTTTTTTAGCCTCCGGCTCACACGTTTTTATCTTAGCTCAGGAAGGATGGCTCCAGAGCAAACTAATTTATGCAGCAGCCAAATCGCTCGCTCGCAACTTTAATGCCAGTAGCTCACAAAGTGGAATTTTTGCTCACAAGACTGCATGGCTTTGAGGGAGCTTTGGTCTGGGGTGTGCGGTCTGTAGGCATTTGATGCGGTAGCTTCACTGAAGCTAAGCAGGTACCTGAATAGGAGACCTAAGAACGCTTTCCTGGCCTCTCTGGAGGACAGGCAGGGCATTTACACAATAAGCAGACAAATATAATTGCTTATCTCACGTTGCCTTCAATATATCAAAAAGACATCTATGTTGATGCTTGGGTAGTGCGCAAATTCCATTTACATCCAACTGATTAATGAAACGGCTTAATAGAAAGCAACTCATCAGCCCAAAAAAATAATAATTGAATCCCCTGACAATCGTAAGTGTGGGATTTTGACATATTAATGGGAGCACTAAAACGCTTATGCTGATGTGATTTATTCCACATTTGTCAAATCAGCTACCAACATGAATTAAATTCTCCGCATCATCTTTAGAAGCTTTTCTTATGCAGTACCTGGAGCTGCCAACCTCCAGGTGGGTCCTGGATATTCCTCACTATTACAACTGATCTGCAGGCAGTAGAGCTCCGTCTCCCTGGAGTAAAAGGCTGCTTTTATGGCATCGTAGCGGCGGTGGCTCAAGTGGTTAAGACGCTGAACTGCAGGCTGTGGACGGGCGGTAGTTCAGCAGTTCGAGACCCGAGTGTGCCGCATGACGGAGTGAGCTCCTGTCTCTAGTTCCAGCTCCTGCCAACCTAGCAGTCCGAAAGCAAGAAATTGCAAGTAGATAAATAGGTACAACTTCGGCGCGAAGGGAACAGTGTTCCGTGCGCCTTGGTGTTTAGTCATGCTGGCCACATGACCACGGAAACGTCTTCGGACAGCGCTGGCTCTTCGGCTTGGAAATGGAGATGAGCACCGCAACCCTAGAGTCGGACTCGACTGGCTTTCGAGCAAGGGAGCCTTTACCTTTCCCTTGCGGAGTTCCCGCCCCTCCCCAAACCCCACCCGCCCCAGGCTCCGCCCTCCAAATCCCCAGGTATTTCCCAGCCCGGACCTGTCGACACTAGACTAGAGGGTGCTTCCAAGCCCCTCTCGTGATAGGTTTGCACGTGTGTCAATCGGCAGCTTATCCTGAGCCAGGTCTTCCAACGCTTAAATGGGAACATGAAAGATTAATGTTGAAATATACTGGGTTCGAGACGCGTGTAGTGATCAGCTCACAGTTTATTAGTGATTTCAGCGAGTAGGAAAAAAGACTGAGAATCCCTGACCGAAGCCAGGTTTTTAAGCATGCAAAAGGTTACATCCAAAACACACACCCACTCCCACAATAGGCTATTTACACTACAAGGTTATTCCATTGGTTTACTCTAGGATCCCTGTCTCCCTATTGATTTTATTTATTTATTTTATTTATCCTTCCATTTG
>NW_015174852.1:264695-268704 GCF_001447785.1 Gekko japonicus
TGTCTGCGGGCGATGTCCTCCTGGCGCTGGTCTTGATTTACGACTTCCTGGCTGTTGTGACACCTTCGAGTCTGGGCCGAGCGCACGTCCGCGCATGCTCGCTGTCGGCCTCTGTCCATTAGGCTCCGGCCTGTCGCGTCGCCCCGCCTCTGCGTCTGTCGGCCCAGCCTCCTCTCGCTCGCCAGCCTTGCCAGCCGCCACCATGCTTCTCCGCCACTGCCGCTCGTCGCTCGCTCGCTTACGACAACGCCGACGCTACACCACAAGGGACGGGTGCCCCCCCCCGCTCTAAGAGCAGGTACCCAATTTGTCTATTTGCCCTTTAATGGGCTTTCGAGCCGCTGGGTGGGCGGGAGCTGAGACATAGGACCGGGAGCTCACTCCAGCCGCAGTGGGGCTCAAACAGCCAAAGCTGCTCGGCCAGATGTAATGCAGGCTTCACTTACCGCCTGCGCCACCGCTCCCACCGATCCATACTATATTGCTGTTCCATTGGTTTACTCCAGGATCCCTGGCTCCCTACTGGTCCATTCTAGGATCCTAGGCTGCTATTGTTATGGATCCTTTAGCTCTGCCCGAATTAAGCATCAGCCGAGTATGGTCTATGCTCAATACATTACAAATGCTAAAAAGGGATTATTTCTGGGCATGCAAAGAGTGTGCTCCCCCCACCATCCTTATAGCTCTGGGACAAGAGGCTGTGCCCACAAGGCCGCTTTTAGCCCAAAACTTTTCTTCGACCAATTAATGACTTGTATTAAGAGTTAACTGGTTCTGGGGAATTTGATCCTCTGAATGCTTCCTTGTAATCTTATATTCTGAACACACAGGGATATTAACGTCGGGTTCAGTCTCCTACGCGCCAATTGGGATTTTACTCCCTCAGTTTCCTGCCTTTGCCATATCTTTCCATTCATTAAAATGCAGCTAGCAATTAAACATTCTGACATAACATAGCTGGGATTCTTTGGCCGCAGCCAAAACCAGAAGCCTTTTCACAAGTTTCCTTCAGACGATTTTTTAATTTTCATATCCTTCGGAGCGCTTGCCACCTTCTTTTAATAACTCTTCAGGAAAGGGGGGGGGAGAAGAAGAACACAAGGCTCTCTTAGGAACGACATTGTCCCCCGTGTTTTCTTAGCACACAAACTCTGCTTTTGGAAGTCTGCAATGACCACGTATATTTAGAGAGGGAAATGTGTACATATTATAGAGCTTGGCATCATACACTGGGGGGGGGAGACGACTTCTGCTTAAGTGCAATTCCAGAGAATATTATTATAGTTTAATATTCTTTTTATGGGGAGAGCATTATCCAGATCCACAGCTGTACATGCATGTGCCATTCTGCCCTCTGGAGCGGAGGTCCAGGCTAGATACGTGGTCCAGATGTTACGGCAACAATTTCCCTGCAAGCCCTACCTTCACAGATAACATGCTGACTGGGTTCCTTCTTTGGAAGGGTACGGCACATAGGGATAGAGAATTGTTATGACAAAGAGCCACCTTTGGGGTTCCCCTTTTCTGGCCCTGCGGCCCTCTTGAATTAACACAGCTTGCATTCTGCAATGGTTTATGCTTCAGCCACCTGATAAAAAGCATAAATGCTCTTTCTAATGCCAATATAGGAGGGACGGAGGGACGGTATAGCCCAGTTGCGTTAGATCTCCGAAGCTAAGCAGAGCCAGTCCTTGGAAGGAAGACTACAGGGGAAACTTTACAGAGGATGGCAATGGCAAACCACCTCTGCTTCTCTCTTGCCTCGAAAGCCCCTTCCAGGGTCCTTTGCAAGTCAGTTACGACTTGACGGCACTTAAAAAGGTAAAGGTAAAGTTTCCCTTGCTCGAAAGCCAGTCGAGTCCGACTCTAGGGTTGCGGTGCTCATCTCCGTTTCCAAGCCGAAGAGCCAGCGCTGTCCGAAGACGTTTCCGTGGTCATGTGGCCGGCATGACTAAACACCGAGGCGCACGGAACGCTGTTCCCTTCCCACCGAAGTGGTACCTATTTATCTACTTGCAAATTTCTTGCTTTCGAACTGCTAGGTTGGCAGGAGCTGGAGCTAGAGACGGGAGCTCACTCCGTCATGCGGCACCCGGGTCTCGAACTGCTGAACTACTGACCTTCCACAGCCTGCAGTTCAGCGTCTTAACCACGTGAGCCACCGCAGCTCCATGACAGCACTTAACACACACACACACAATTCACATATGTAGTATTTATATATTGTTTCCCGCTCTCCCAGTTCCTATGAAGTTTCACTGTAGCTTTTTTCAAGGACCCGTAGGAAGGTAATTTATTTATTTATTTATTTATTTGTTCAAATGTATAGCCTGCCCTCCCCGCAAACGGGCTCAGGGCGGCTCACAAATAGGGCAACATGTGCCAATAGTTAAAACACAAATAGGGCAACATATGCCAATAGTTAAAACACAAATAGGGCAACATATGCCAATAGTTAATCAATAAAACAAGATAAAACCAACATTTAAAACAGCATAAAGAGCTCCAGATGTTCCGAAAGATCTTCAATCACAAGATGGTATCCTGGGGAGGGTAGTCCCAATTCCATGGCATCCCGGGAATGTTAGGCTCAATTCAGTGGTATGGTTCCACATGATATTACAAATGTCTTGTCACAGGGCCATCACAAACCCCAATGTTATCTAATCAATTGGTGGTGGTGGTGCAACAACGATGGTAATATAGTAGTGATGGTACGGTAGTGGGGTAGTGTGATGGTGGTGGCGGCTCCTACTCAAAAGCCTGGCGGAAGAGCTCCATCTTACAGCCCTGCGGAACTGTGCAAGGTCCTACGGGGCCCGGATCTCCTCCGGGAGCTCATTCCACCAGGTAGGTGCCACCACCGAAAAGGCCCTGGTCCTGGTTACAGCAAACCTGGCCTCTTTGGGGCCTGGCATCACCAGGAGGTGGTGAGACCCTGACCGTAGTGCCCTTGGGGGAACATATGGGGAAAGGCGGTCCCTTAGGTATGTCGGACCCTGGCCATATAGGGCTTTAAAGGTAAGAACCAGCTCTTTGAAGCGAATCCGGTACGCTATTGGCAGCCAGTGCAGCGCTTTCAACGCAGGCCGGATGTGCTCCCGCCATCAACAGCCTAGCTGCAGCATTCTGCACTAGCTGCAGCTTCCAGATTTGCAACAAAGGCAGCCCCATGTAGAGAGTGTTACAGTAGTCTAGCCTCGAGGTGACCGTCGCATGGATCACTGCGGCCAGGTCATCGCGGTCAAGGAAGGGGACCAACTGCCGAGCCAGCCGAAGATGGTAGAAGGCTGATTTGGCAGTGGCCGCCACCTGGACCTCCATAGTTAAGGTGGAGTCCAGGAGCACTCCCAAACTCCTAACCGCTGGCGCTGGCACCAGAGGAGCCCCATCGAAGGTCGGTAACAGTGAGGATGTATGGTTGTTGTGACATCTATGCATTTGCAAATATACCCATTGAGACTGGGAGGTACAGCAAACATCCAGGTAGACTAGGCTGGACTGCCAAGCTGTACCAGTTCCCCCAAATGGAACAGCAAAGCCCTTGGAGTTCCCCCCTCTCCCACTGTGCAAAGTTCCTTCTTCGCAGCTGGCTGCGAAACTTTGGCTTCTACCACCTTCAGTGGCCGGCCACCGTCAACACTGTTTAAAAAGGATCACACACAAAAAATAAAGCAAACATATGGCCCCAAAAGTGGATGAAGAAAAATAAAATAGAAAAATATTGAACAGCAGCAGTGGCAAAAAGCAAAAAGTTCTCATAGGCCCCGGTCACACGGGCCGGATATCGCAGGGCGGAGGCGTGGCTGTTTGCCCCGGAGCGAACTACTGCGCGGCAGCCGGATCAAATGTCCCACCCGATGTCCCGTGGTTGAGGGGAGGTAATTCTCCCAGCGGGAAGTTACATAATGAGCAGGAGATTCGCAGGGCTCCTGAGAGCAGAAAGATTCACACCAGTGGTGGACCGCAAGCCCTCCCTTCCTCCCAAGGCCAGACTGATAACGCCGCC
>NW_015174852.1:268943-284339 GCF_001447785.1 Gekko japonicus
ACAAGCAACATAAAATGGCAGCTAGCTGACATCCACTCCCAAAGTGCCGGGCTTGCTGGACATGCCCGGCGTCAGGGCTATTTTGGGGCAGGAACGCACAGGAACGGAGTTCCGGCTGGCTCCCGAGTTGGCCACGCCCAGCAGGAACTCATTAGCATAATAGGCCACACCCAACAGCAGAAACTCATTAGGATTGGCTACATTAGGGGTGTGTGGCCTAACATGCAAAGGAGTTCCTGCTACAAAAAAGGCCCTGGGTTTTGACAACAAACAAGGTAAACAGAATAACAAGCGAAAGGTGGGTGTGGCTGGATGACCATACTTCTGGTAACATGGGGGTGCGGTCTAATGTGCTAATGAGCTGTGCTGTCAGGGGTGTGGCCCAATATGCTAATGAGTTTCTGCTGTTGGGTGTGGCCTATTATGCCAATGAGTTCCTGCTGGGCTTTTTCTACAAAAAGAGTCCTGCCCGGCGTGATGATATTACTCGGAGGTGACATCATGGCGTTGGGCATGTTTACGGCGGTTTTCTTGTTGAAAACCCACTGAGGGGGTCACCCCGTCAGCTGTGACTTGACAGCACTTTGCACACACAATCTTGCTTCTACATTACTCTACATTACTCTGCGTGCTCTTCCTTCCTTCCTTCCTTCCTTCCTTCCTTCCTTCCATCCTTTCATTTTGCAATATGTTTCTGAACAGGCTTGCAGCAGACACACACACAAATCTAGGGGGGAAATGCTAACCTGCACTTGTCCAGTTCAAACGTTGTTTTTAGAGGCACTGTTCCATTCTTTGCTATTTGCTGTTTTGAAAAAGGGATGTTACCCCTAAAAACGGTATGGTTAAGTTTTCCAGCACGAGGCGTTAACGAGAAACCTGTGAAAACATTTCAGCCCAGAAGGTAGGGCCAGATTTTCCATCCAAGAACTCGCCAGATGGACTGACAATCACTCATATGAACAAATGGCGAAGGATGATCTCTGCGTCTGGAGGGGTTATGTATGAGTTGCCAGTGCTTAAATTTTGAAACAGATCAAGGCTGTAGAAATCCTCGTCCTTAAACGTAAGCGTGGAGACAGGGATTATTGGGAAGGAGGGCAAGGCAAAGGCGCTCTGCGTATACAGAGGCACTTGTATTAATTATGGCCTCCCCACTCCTGTGATTCAGTCCTGCTATTGGAAAGCACTGGCTCGAATAAAGCAAAAGCCGCAATCTTGTTGCTCACATATGTTTCTATACACTCCCCCCCACTTTAAGACCACAAATCTCAGCAAAGTCACATGGGGATACAAATTATAAAGGTAAAGGTTCCCTTGCTCGAAAGCCAGTCCGACTCTAGGGTTGCGGTCAGGGGTCATTTCCTGCAGGAGCGCACAGGAGCGGAGCTCCAGCAGTAAAGAGCCCAGGGGGCGGGCACATGCAACGAGCCCCACCCCCAGCTCCCAGCAGCCCTCAGTCAGAGCAAGAAGCAGCCAGGTAAACTGCAGAGCCAGGTAAACTGCAGAGTCCAGTGGCACCTTTAAGACCAAGTCTTATTCAGGTAGAAGCTCTCCCTCCTCTGCGAGGACAGATCTGCACGTTCTCCCCCCTCCCCAATACCTAGCAGTCCAAAACAGTCCAGTGGAGCCTGAGCGGTGGGTGTTGCCTTCTGACACACTTCCGGTGATTTCAGGGGGTGTGGCATATGCAAATAAGTTATGCTAATGAGCTCCTGCACCTCTTTTCCTACGAAATGACCCCTGGTTGCGGTGCTCATCTCCGTTTCCAAGCCGAAGAGCCAGCGCTGTCCGAAGACCTTTCCGTGGTCATGTGGCCAGCATGACTAAACACCAAGGCGCACGGAACGCTGTTACCTTCCCACCGAAGGGGTACCTATTTATCTACTTGCAATTTCTTGCTTTCGAACTGCTAGGCTGGCAGGAATACAAATTATACTTCTCCATTTATTTAAAAAAAACCACGCAGGCTTGCTCCCTGTGATTCTCAGACAGAGGGGATTAGCATAAGGAGATACACCGATCCAGAGCCAGGGTAGCCATGTCCAGGCTGGGAAATTCCTGGAGTTTTGGGGGTGGAGCCTGGGGAATGTGGGGTTTGGGGAGGGAACACAGTTGGGTATAATAATGCCCTAGAGACCACCCTCCAAAGCAGTCGTTTTCCCCAGGGGAACTGATCTCTGTATTCTGGGGATTTACTGTTTGCTATTTATTGTTTTAGGAGCTGCGGTGGCTCAAGTGGTTAAGACGCTGAACTGCAGGCTGTGGAAGGTCGGTAGTTCAGCAGTTCGAGACCTGGGTGCCGCATGCCGGAGTGAGCTCCCATCTCTAGTTCCAGCTCCTGCCAACCAAGCAGTTTGAAAGCAAGACATTGCAAGTAGATAAATAGGTACCACTTTGGTGGGAAGGGAACAGCGTTCCGTGCGCCTTGGTGTTTAGTCATGCCGGCCACATGACCACGGAAACGTCTTCGGACAGCGCTGGCTCTTCGGCTTTGAAATGGAGATGAGCACCGCAACCCTAGAGTCAGACTCGACTGGCTTTTGAGCAAGGGAACCTTTACCTTTATTTATTGTTTTACTGTTTTTACTGTTTGTTGATTTTATGTTGTGAGCCACCTTGAGCCCATTTTGAGTGGTAGGGGGGATATAAACGAGAAAGATAGATGGATAGATAGATGGATAGATGGATAGAGATAGATGGATAGAGATAGAGATGATAGAGATAGATGGATAGAGATAGAGATGATAGAGATGATAGAGATGATAGAGATGATAGAGATGATAGAGATAGAGATGATAGAGATAGAAATGATAGAGATAAATGATAGATAGATGATAGAAGATAGATGATAGATAGATGATAGATAGATAGATAGATAGATAGATAGATAGAATAAAAGGAAGTTTACTGAACCTGTGCCAGATGGGTCTGGGCTGGCTCCGAACAGATTAATTCAGTGTTGGGCCTGTGGGCACTTTTGGAATTTGGAGAATAGGGAGTGGGTACCATAAAAACTGGTGAGCATGGGAGCTGTGGCCAATCACAAAATGTTGAGAAGTTGCAAGCCACACATCCTGTTATGATAGACACAGCTGTTTTTGAATAGCATTCCTGGTAGACACAATGGTAATATCTCCTGAGTTCTTCTGAAGCACCTCTTACTCCACTGAGGGGGAAGAAAGCTAGGGCTGACTATTTGATTTGTGGTAGAGATGCTTTGGGGGAGAAGTATACTGGTGCCAGGAAACTCATCATCTGGAACCCCGGTCTCCACATTTCGCTTAGAGTCTGAAGAGCAAACCTTGTAGGAAGACAGATTCAGGTGGGTAGCCATGTTGGACTGAAGCAACAGAACAAAATTTGAGTCCAGTGGCACCTTTAAGACCAACAAAGTTTCATTCTGGGTATAAGCTTTCGTGTCGAAAGCTTATACCCAGAATGAAACTTTGTTGGTCTTAAAGGTGCCACTGGACTCAAACTTTGTTCTTGTAGAAAGACGTTTGAGAAATACCGCTCTACAATATTCATGTATACAGATTCCAGTAAACAAGAATGTCCAAAAAAATGACTGATCTGCTGGAGAGCTAGAGAACAAAATAACTGCAAGCATTCTGAGGTGGACACGGACAATCTGGCGACGCCCACCACCACCACCTCCGCACCAACGGGGCAGAATGACAGAGAAGACTGGAAAAACGGCACAGCCTGCCAAATGGAGCAAGAGAGGATTTTTCTCTCTCTCTCCCCAACACAGCTTGTCTGGCTTTGGATGCAAACCGAACGCACATTCTACTCTGCGATGACAGTCATATGTGCACATTGCTTCGGTGCCATCTGAACATTCTTGTTCCCGGTACGGCAGCAGGTTCTGCGAAGCCATTTATCATTCAGTGACGGGTACAGCACAGGTGAGCTGGCAGCGTGCCAGGCCTGTCTTTTCAAAACGAGGGAACGGGACTTCAAAAACACCAACGGAGAAGCTCCCTCCTTGCACGTTCGGGGCTCAGTGTTAAACAACAAGAAGCCCCACGGGGACAAAAGTAAAGAATGTAATTTTGTGTCGCGGAGGAAATGTGCAAGGCCCCCAATGTGCAATTTGAGGTTGTTGGGGTAAAAACACATCAAGTCCCGTTCTACCAGCGGACTGCTAAAATTCCGTGTGCCAATAAACAACCAAGGGGGGTAGCAGTATGACAAACGTGCTACATACAAGAATACTGCAATGGTGCAACTAATACAAAATACTGTATAACCAATGACAGAATAATCATTCCATAATATTTAATCTTTTTCTTGTTTCAATGTAGACGCCGCGGCATGAACATGCAAGACGTCATGAAGAAGTGAAGGACGAACTTCCCCGGAGTAACCGTTTCGTTTCGATACTTCTTTTTCATACAAACATCAGTTCTGCTTCAGCATACTCATACAACTTCCCAAAAGGACCTCTCTGATTCCTAACAGCTTCAGAATAGCTTATAACCGGCACATAGCCTATGTATCAAATCGGGCTGATGAATGATTATTCTGTCATTGGTTATACAGTATTTTGTATTAGTTGCGCCATTGCAGTATTCTTGTATGTAGCAAAATTCCGTGTGCTGCAGACACAAAACTCCTACTAAACCTCCACATTCATTCGGGAATGTCAGAGCTCCATTAACCAGAAGATTCCCTTATTAAAGCTCTTGAAATAAAGAGCAATACACCGAGAACCTAATTGGCTTGAGCGTACTAACCACCAAGGGTAGAAACAGTCATGGAAGGGTCCTAGTGTTCCTGCCTGGACTTCTGGTGGGGGCCTGGAGATCTCTTGGAATCACAATGGATCTCTGGTCAACAGAGATCAGTTCCTCAGGAGAACAAGGCTGTTTTGGAAGGTGGACTTTATAGCGTAAGACCCAACTGAGGTCCCTGCCCCCCTGCTCTCCCCAGGCTCTGCCCCCAAATCTCCAGGAATTTCCCAAACCAAAGCTGGCAACCCTGAACAACCCACTCTCTGAACAGGTCCAAATGTGCCCTAGCATATTTTGAGGAGCCTTTCTTGCTCCCAAATCTTTAACATTTCAGCATCATTCATGAAGCAGGATTGTCCTTATTTATATAGGGATCTATATCCCACTTTCCCCCCACTGGGGATCCAAAGAGACCTACAACAAACAGAAAAATATACAGAAATAAACAAATGTAGATATTCACAGCAGAACTGCATCTGTTTCCACCAGATGGGCTCACTTTGGGCTATGGGTCATGGGCTAAGAGCCAAGGGCCACGATGCCTGACCTTTGGCCCGTCAGGAAGACTGGGCCAGTCACAGGTCTCTCAGAGCTGGTGTAGAGCCAGTTTGGTGTAGTGGTTAGGAGCGCGGACTCTAATCTGAGAGAACTGGGTTTTGAGTCCCTACTCCTCCACTTGTACCTGGCTGGATGACCTTGGGCAAGCCATAACTCTGGCACAGCTGTCCTTGAAAAAGAGCAGTTTCTGTCAGAGCTCTCTCAGCCCCACCGACCTCACAAGGTGTCTGTTGTGGGGAGGGGAAGGGAAAGGAGTTTGTAAGCCGCTCTGAGACACCTTTGGGTAGTGAAGGGCGGGGTATAAATCCAATCTCTTCTTCTTCCTTTACCTCACAGGGTGTCTGCTGTGGGGAGGGGAAGGGAAAGGGGTTTGTAAGCCGCTCTGAGACACCTTTGGGTAGTGAAGGGCGGGGTATAAATCCAATCTCTTCTTCTTCCTTTACCTCACAGGGTGTCTGCTGTGGGGAGGGGAAGGGAAAGGGGTTTGTAAGCCGCTCTGAGACACCTTTGGGTAGTGAAGGGCGGGGTATAAATCCAATCTCTTCTTCTTCCTTTACCTCACAGGGTGTCTGCTGTGGGGAGGGGAAGGGAAAGGGGTTTGTAAGCCGCTCTGAGACACCTTTGGGTAGTGAAGGGCGGGGTATAAATCCAATCTCTTCTTCTTCCTTTACCTCACAGGGTGTCTGCTGTGGGGAGGGGAAGGGAAAGGGGTTTGTAAGCCGCTCTGAGACACCTTTGGGTAGTGAAGGGCGGGGTATAAATCCAATCTCTTCTTCTTCCTTTACCTCACAGGGTGTCTGCTGTGGGGAGGGGAAGGGAAAGGGGTTTGTAAGCCGCTCTGAGACACCTTTGGGTAGTGAAGGGCGGGGTATAAATCCAATCTCTTCTTCTTCCTTTACCTCACAGGGTGTCTGCTGTGGGGAGGGGAAGGGAAAGGGGTTTGTAAGCCGCTCTGAGACACCTTTGGGTAGTGAAGGGCGGGGTATAAATCCAATCTCTTCTTCTTCCTTTACCTCACAGGGTGTCTGCTGTGGGGAGGGGAAGGGAAAGGGGTTTGTAAGCCGCTCTGAGACACCTTTGGGTAGTGAAGGGCAGGGTATAAATCCATTCTCTTCTTCTTCTTCTTCTTCTTCTTCTTCTACCTCACAGGGTGTCTGTTGTGGGGAGGGGAAGGGAAGGAGATTGTAAACCGCTCTGAGACTCCTCCTCCTCCTTCTTCGACAATTACCCGGCATAATTGCATGCAGTTCCATAAAGTTTAAGGCAGCTTCCCCAAAACACCCATACTGTCCTTCGGATGACATCAGTGCAAGTCGTGACTGTTTTTACCTGTGATTCCTTTGGTCTGAATACTTGGCCCATTTATTTGTTTGTTTGTTCTTAATCTCTTTAGAGAAACAAGCAGGCACAGATTTTCTCCGGCTGCTGCTTCGGTTGGTTAATGACTTAGCGCTACTAACATGAACGGCACGCATTTCTAGACACATTTTTCTCCTGGGCTTTGTTTACTTGTTATTATACTTTCTAAGTGTCATGTGAAATTCCCAGTGATCGCTCACTATGCCCTACATACTCCCGCTTCCTGGTCTGATTTATTGCATCTGAAGGAAAGTACAGTCATATCTGTAGGAAAATGAAAAAGCAACACGAGGGGGTGGCAGGGGGGGAGAAAGGGAGTTAACGTAGTCCTGGCTGTTAAAGGGGCTGTGGAAGTTGACATTTAGGTTCCTATAAGAGATGTAACTTATAGCTGACTGCACTGGGCACGCATCCAGTTTTTCCTCTGTCCCCAGCTTCATGCTAAGTGTAGCTGACGTCTCTTTTCAAAGAGCTTCAAACAACAAACTGACTCGAAGCGACGGTTTTGTTTTCAGCAGAAGTGGGGAAATTACACATTTGGGTGCACTAATAAAATAGGAGGGCATGCACATAGCACCGCTGTTAGGAAACTAAGCTGTGAGCAGGGGTCTCCGCTAGATCATATCTTATGTCCGTAAGTGCCGTCAAGTCGCAACCAACTCATAGCGACCCCAGCAAGGGACTATCAAGGCAAGTTAGAAGCAGAGGTAGATCGCCATTGCCTTCCTCTGCAGAGCCTTCCTTGGTGGTCTCTCATCCTGGCTTAGCTTCCGAGATCTGACGAGATTGGGCTATACCACGCTGCCTTCCCTCTGGATCATATCTTAAAAGGTAAAGGTTTCCCTTGCTCGAAAGCCAGTCGAGTCCGACTCTAGGGTTGCGGTGCTCAACTCCGTTTCCAAGCTGAAGAGCCAGCGCTGCCCGAAGACGTTTCCGTGGTCATGTGGCCGGCATGACTAAACACCAAGGCGCACGGAACGCTGTTACCTTCCCACTGAAGTGGTACCTATTTATCTACTTGCAATTTCTTGCTTTCGAACTGCTAGGTTGGCAGGAGCTGGAACTAGAGACGGGAGCTCAGCTGTTATCAGGAAGAACTTAGGTCCTTTCCACATTTGCCTGCCACTACGGATTTTCTCAGTGTTCGAGTGGAGGCAATTTAAGTCCACGGCAAAACAGCATCCAAATAACCCGGGGGCAACAGCAGGCTGAAACCGGGTTGACTACTGAAGAGTGGTGATGTAATGCAGAATGGGAGGGGGGGGAGGACCTGGATTAAAAAGAAGGTTGAATTCGATTTTAGTGCAGAAGTTCTTGGATGCCACTGCAGTGAAGATGGATTAAAAGGAGAGTGCATGTCCTACCCACACCAATTTTACTTCTGTATGGTTTCCCATTCTTTCCTATCGCTCTATCCTACATGATACCCCCTCAGGTGATGAATATACTATGGCTCTGGTAAAACAGGTCACTTAGATCCAACTGGCTAGTCTGATAATTCTTATTGCATTCGTAGTTCTCTTCTATTCTGTTTCAACCCTCAGGTTATTGATGCAAACATTGTTGAACACAAATTAAGTTCTCTAAGTATATACTGTTACCGGTCACCTGATATATCGCTGTATTCTCAAATGTTGTTTTGATGTTTACCGTCCAGTTGTACATTCTTTGTGGAAAATTTTAATAAAAAGATTTATACAAAAAAAAATAAGGAGAGGGCAGAAAGGGCCTTAGGCTGGAAGGCAACATGTGCTGATTAAAGAATACAGAATCTTTGGTGTACATTCAGACATTATCTGGAAGGCCAGATAATGAAACTGAAGCTCAAAGACTTTGGCCACCCAATGAGAAGGGAGCACTCACTGGAGAAGACCCTGATGCTGGGAAAGACTGAAGGTCAAAGAAGACGGGGACGGCAAAGGATGAGATGGTTAGACAGTGTCATAGATGCAACGAACATGAAGTTGAGCAAACTTCAGAGGACGGCGGAAGACAGGAGGGCCTGGCGTGATCTGGTCCATGGGGTCGCGAAGAGCCAGACTCGACTGTGCGACTGAACAACAACAACAACAACAGCAACCTTTCATACTAAAGGGCCAAACTACAGCTGCGGTCACGCACACTAAATAATCCACTCTCAATACACTTTCAGTGCACTTTCCAACTGGATTTTACTGTGTGAATGGGCAAAATCCAGTTGGGAAGTGGATTGAAAGTGGATTGTATAGTGTGCGTGACCACAGCCTGCCTCACGGGGTCTGTGAAAGGGAGAATTTGGGGAGGGGTTGCAACAAGGATCTACGGAATAGAGTCTGCCCTCCAAAGCCGCCACTTCCTCCAGGGGAACAGGTTTCTGTAGTCGGGAGATCCATTGTAGTTCTGGAAGAACTCCAGCTCCCACCTGGAATTTTGCAACCCGGCCTGTAAGGTAGGTTAGGCTAAGAGAAAAGAACTGGAGCTAGAATGGGGTCTTGGAGCCAGGTCTCACAGATCTTCCTCCGATGCTTTAGCATTATGCCACACTGTTTTCTGTGCGCTCGCCAGGGGTCATTTCCTGCAGGAGTGCACAGGAGCGGAGCTCCGGCAGTAAGGAGCCCGAGGGTGGGCACATGCAACAATCCCCGCCCCCTGCTCCCAGCAGCCCTCAGTCGGGCCACGAGGAGCAAGAAGCAGCCAGGTAAGTTGCAGAGCCCCCCCCCCCGGCCCGCCTTCAGGTACAAGCTCTCCCTCCTCTGTGAGGGCAGATCTGCGCGTCCCCCCCCCCCAATAGCTACCAATCCAAAACAGTCCAGTGGAGCCTGAGCGGTGGGTGTTGCCTTCTGACACACTTCCGGTGATGTCAGGGGGTGTGGCATATGCAAATAAGTTGGGCTAATGAGTTATTCTCATGAGCTCCTGCACCTCTTTTCCTACGAAATGACCCCTGGCGCTCGCATAGATAGGAATGTGCAATGTGTTCGCCAGTAGTGGGGCCCCTCACCTGACTATAAAATTCAACAAGACGTATCCATTTGCATTTGTTTATTTATATCCTGCTTTTCTCCCCCCTTGGCACTCGAAGTGGCTTAGAACATTGTTCTCTCCTTCTCCATTCCCTCACAACAACCCTGTGAGGCAGGCCAGGCTGAGAGTTTGCAGCGGGCCCAAAGTTACCTATGGTAGAACTGAGGATCTGAGCCCGGGGTCTCCCAGGATCTTAGTGCAACACTCTATCCACTGAGTCACCCCAGCTCTCAAGACCTTTGGTACCATGCCAATGCTATTGGCCTCCTACCGTCCCCTCTTGAATCAAAGAAAGAAAAAAGACAGAGAACTACACATCGGGTGATGGCTCAGTGTCCAACTTCCCCATTCCAATAAAACAGAAAGACAAACTGTACCTTTGAAGTCACAGCACATGTTGTCAAAGATCACCTGCAGTGTTCTTATCTGGGAAGTGATTCAGAACAGTGGATCACATCACAGCTCCCATTAGGACCACTCACAGTTATCGATCTCCCGATCTTTCTCTCCCAATGAAATCTCTGTGAACCACGTCAGAATAGGGTAAATGGTTTTAGATCATTTGCCTTTCATCCTTGCTTTAAAAAACGGAGGTAGAGCATCAGTCCACCCGATCCTCACTGATTGCTGACAATGCTAACACAGTATTTTTTTCCCCTCCAGTTTTTAGTAAACTCATGAAAAATCCGGAGGGTTTCTACCACAGAGGTCTTCACAGGGCTTTTTTGGTAGAAAAAGCCCAGCAGGAACTCATTAGCATAATAGGCCACACCCAGCAGCAGAAACTCATTAGCATATTAGGCCACACCCCCGATTGCACCACTCATTAGCCTATTAGGTCGCATTCCCATGTTACCAGAAGTCTGGTCATCCAGCCACACCCACCTTTTGCTTCTTATTCTGTTTACCTTGTTTGTTGTCAAAACCTAGGGCCTTTTTTTGTAGCAGGAACCCCTTTGCATGTTAGGCCACACCCCAATGTAGCCAATCCAAATGAGTTCCTGCTGTTGGGTGTGGCCTATTATGCTAATGAGTTCCTGCTGGGCGTGGCCAACTTGGGAGCCAGCCGGAACTCTGTTCCTGTGCGTTCCTGCCCAAAAATAGCCCTGAGTCCACCAGATCCTCACTGATTGCTAACAATGCTAACACGGTATTTTTTTCCTCCAGTTTTTAGTAAACTCATGAAAAATCCGGAGGGTTTCTACCACAGAGGTCTTCATAATGTCTTCTGGGAAGCCCTATGGTTTTTCAGAAGCTGGTCAGAGCCTCCATGAAGACATCAGTTCGGGTAAAGGTCTTCCTGAAGATAAAGCTTATAGATATTCCTGCTCTGTAAGAGGCAGCCACAAAGGGGAATTGGGCACAGTCAAAGGGCCCAGGCAGATGAGAAAGAGACTGGGCCTCTCTTTCCTTCCACAGGTTGCAAATTGCAGGCTCAGGTAGCCTCAGTCTGCCTCGGGCCATGCAGGGAAAGGAGAGAGTTTTAACCTTTCAACCTCCAGTTGGTTGTTCTGCTTAAACAGGGCACAGCTTTAACCAAAAGAACACCTTCTTTTCTTTTAACTCAACAGTGGACAGGTATCTGCAGACCAAAAATAAATAAAGAGAACAGTTAAAGGATAGCTGTCAATAATGTGCAATACTGGGCCATGAGTGGGCTGTTATTGTTGTTATGGGTACATCCCTATTTTTATCTGCAAGATGTTAGTTGGTATGCTGGGGGGGGGCCTACGGGCCCTGTTTTCTTACCTGTATTTTACCCCCTTCTTTCTATATGGTTGACATGGAGTCATTAAACACAGAGATCAGTCACAGCCGAGTGTACTTTGACCCTTACACGTTCTACAAGGAAATCTTTTTGGGCGTAAGAGGCGGGTGGGAAATGTCTGAAGTATCAGAGGTTTCTGAAACCCTATCGAATCTGCATTTGCATTTTTAAATCAGTTTCGTGCTGCTGTGACTCCCCCTTTCTCTATGCTTGTTTGAATGTTGTTTGGAGAAGATTCTTTTAAAGCAGGTGCAGATGTGCAATGACAGCGGCGCCGCCAGGAAAGGGCAATAAACATATGCGGACGTGCAAAAGTATGCTAGCACTGTTGAGGTGTGAAAATGAAACCAAACGTAGACAGCTTTTTTAAATACGGCGTCAGAAGGCTGGGACACCGGTGGGAAAGACAAATGCAGATTCGATCCCTGCTACACAACAACAAGAAAGCCAAGGCCCTGTTCACACAAGGCGTTTTGGGCCGGGAGAGGGACGGATCGGGGCCGCATCAAACGGGCGCGATCACACAGCAACATCTGGCAATCGTGCCGTGGCCGTCCCCGATCCGTCCCAACCGCCCGAAACGCGCATCAAAGAAGAACCTCCTACCTGGGGGGTTCAATTGAATGGGCCGCGGCAAATGCGGCCGTGGGATTGCCGGCGCGTCTTTTTGCCAGCGCATCCCCTGCCCCCTGCCATACTGCGCATGCTCGAGCATGCGCTGTTCGGCAGCCTCCCCCTCCCACTCGTCTCTTCCTCCCCGGCATCTGATCGTGCCGGGGAGCAATGCGCCGCGGCTGAGGGGATCCATGGGATCCCGCCGCGGCGTCTCAAGTTTGGTGCAGCTCTGATTAGCCGCGTTTCAGCCGTCCTGTGTGGCAGGGACCTAAGACAGGCCTCTTCCGGCAGGGCTTCTCTGGGCAATTTGGCTAACAACTGTAAACAGATTCTCAGGGACATCTTGCGCTCCTGTCCCCCTCCCCACGTACACTTCCATTAAATCGCTACTGCCGTCTCTCATGGGGCTTTCTCTCTGTAATAGCCATCTTCTCTGAAGCACTGTAAAAGCCGAATTAAGCGAGAGCAGTAATGGTTAATGACGCCTGACGAGGAATCAATGAGCTGATGTCAAACTGGGAGCAGTAAGGATGCTTCATTCCATTCAGTCCTAATAAAATAGTTCGGAGCTACCCGGAACTGTATGTCCCTTTACCAGGGCTACTGGGAGCTAACACAGGCCACCAGACGAAGATGCCTTCACAGCCCACCTTTCCCTTTGCTTCAGACTGAATCCGAATATTGCATGAAAAAACAAATCACATGCACTGTACACTGCACTGATCAGGCCACACCTGGAGTCTGGCGTGCAGTTCTGGAGGCCTCACTTCAAAAAGGATGGGGACAGAATGGAGTGGAGAATGACGAGGATGATCGGGGGCCTGGAGACCCAGCCCTGTGAGGAAAGGCTGAGGGACTTGGGAATGTTTCGTCTGGAGAAGAGGAAGTTGAGGGGGGACATGATCGCTCGCTTGAAGTATTTGGAGGGCTTTCACTTAGAGGAGGGCAGGGAGCGGTTCCTGTTGGCAGCAGAGGAGAGGACTCACAAGAATGGGTTTAAATTATGGGCAGGAAGGTACCAGCTGGATGCCAGGAAAAACTTTCTTACAGGAAGAGTGGAATCAGCTGCCTAGAGAGGTGGTGAGCGCCCCCTCCCCGGCAGTCTTTAAGCAGCAGCTAGACAAACACTTGTCAGGGATGCTCTGGGCTAGGGTTGCCAGGTCTAGGTTGGAAAATATCTGGAGACTTTGGGGGTGGAGCCGGGAGAGGGCAGGGTTTGGGGAGGGGAGGGGCTTCAGCATGGTACAATGCCATAGAGTTCACCCTTCAGAGCAGCCATTTTCTCCAGGGGAGTCGATCACTGTCAGCTGGAGATCAGTTCTAAAAGTGGGAGATCCCCAGGCCCCACCTGGAGGTTGGCAACCCAACTCTGGGCTGATCCTGCATTCAGCAGGGGGGTTGGACCAGATGGCCCGTGAAAAGTACTGGGTTCGATACATCAGGACGCGGACCACGACATCCGATAAGACGCGTTTATTAGTACTTAACACATGGAACAGAAACTAACGGCCGGATGGCCGACTTTATACAATTGTGGAGGGACATCCCTAGGTCCTATTTGCAGGTTGGAACTTCCCGCCAATGTCCCTATTGGCTCCTTACTAGTAGTTCAGGAGCCTACGGGCTCTTTTTGTAGCAGGAACTCCTTTGCATATTAGGCCACACCCCCTAATGTAGCCAATCCTCCAAGAGCTTACAGAGCTCTTCTTACAGGGACTACTGTAAGCTCTTGGAGGATTGGCTACATTAGGGGTGTGTCGCTTAATATGCAAATGAGTACCTGCTACAAAAAGAGCCCATTGTCTTCTGGACTGAAGCTCTAGCTGCCTCTGGCTGGCGTCAGGCAGCATCCGAACACATAACACCCTGTATGGCCCCTTCCAGTTCTATGACTCTGTGATTCCATGATGTTATTCTATTTACATAGCCTTCCCAGCTCTGTTGGGTGGCCCCCAGGTGGACTGGAAGGTTAAAATGGCTTGAAGCAAGCCAAGCTGGCCAGCCTTTGTGATACTTCAAGTCAGCACCATGGAAGTCACTCAGCTACCACATGACCAGCAGCTACGGTTGCCAACCTCCAGTTTGGGCAAAGGTAGAGAAACACCGTGTTAGAACAAAACACGCAACACTAATACGCTACTATGTCTTCATATATTGATTTAAATCATAGACTTAAATACAATAGAGACCTTAGTGTCTCTTATTCACTACCTTGCTTTCTGATGAGAGGCTGATGAGAGATGCAGTCGTCAATGCCAATGCTGTAGGCTGTTATGTTTTCTGAAAAGAGACACAGCAGGCATCAAAGCAACACGCCTCCCAGGCAAAAGTTGCATGTTTCGAGAGACTCTTCTTCAGGCAAAATTATTTTTTCCTGGAACCAAAGCTCACAATGCTACAATGCACAAGTCAACAGTTCTATAGAGGGCTTCTCCGAAAGAAAGATCAGAAAACAAGATATTCTACAGGATTGGAACCTGTTTCTGTAGTTGTGGACTTTTCTATTAGATATATATTGTTCTTTAGACAGCCAGTTTGGTGTCGTGGTTAAGTGCGCGGACTCTAATCTGGGAGAACCGGGTTTGATCCCCCACTCCTCCACTTGCACCTGGCTGGATGACCTTGGACAAGCCGTAGTTCTGATAAGAGCTGTCCTTGAAAAAGAGAAGTTTTTGTCAGAGCTCTCTCAGCCCCACCCACCTCACAGGGTGTCTGTTGTGGGGAGGGGAAGGGAAAGGGGTTTGTAAGCCGCTCTGAGACTCCCTTGGGTAGTGAAGGGCAGGGTATAAACCCAATCTCTTGCTCTTCCTTTTCTTCTTTAGTTTTTTGTACTATGGTGAATAAGATACACTAGGGTCTCTATTGTATTTAAGTCTATGATTTAAATCAATATATGAAGACATAGTAGCATATTAGTGCTGTGTGGTTTGTTCTAACACGGTGTTTCTCTGCGTTTGCTCAACATGTTTCCTATGTGTTTGTTGCTAAACCTCCAGTTTGGGCCTGGAGTTGTCCCAGAATTAAAGTTGGGAATTCCTGGATATTTGGGGTGGAGCCTGAGGAGGGCGGGGTTTGTAGAGGGGAGGGGCTTCCATGGGGTATAATGCCACTGAGTCCACCTTCCGAAGTGGCCGCTTTCGCCAGGTGAACTGATCTCTGTCACTTGGAGATCAGTTGTAATCCTAGGAGACGGGTCATTTCCTGCAGGAGCGCACAGGAGCGGAGTTCCGGCAGTAAAGAGGCCAGAGGGCGGGCACATGCAACAAGCCCCACCCCCTGCTCCCAGCAGCCCTCAGTCAGAGCAAGAAGCAGCCAAGTAAGTTGCAGAGCCCCACACCGCCCCGCACACAAGCG
>NW_015174852.1:284428-412839 GCF_001447785.1 Gekko japonicus
TCCAATAGCTAGCAATCCAGAACAGTCCAGTGGAGCCTGAGCGGTGGGTGTTGCCTTCTGACACACTTCCGGTGATGCCAGGGGGTGTGGCATATGCAAATGAGTTATGTGAATGAGTTATGCTAATGAGCTCCTGCAGCTCTTTTTCTACGAAATGACCCCTGCTAGGAGAGTCCCAGTTACCACCTGGAGGCTGGCAACCCTAATATCACACCTGATCTCCAGACCACAGAGCTCACAAAATGGCTGCTTTGCTGGGCCAACTCTAGGGCATTACGACCGGCTGAGGCCCCTCCCCAACATCTGCCCACCAAAGGACCCATCACCCAAATCCCCAGGAATTTCCCAACCCAGAACTGGCAACCTTACCGATCGCACTGATAACGGGTGTGGCTCGCCCGTGGTTTCGTGTGCGACACTGCCATCAGTTGCAGTGTGGGAAGAGACAACAGGAGAGGCGACGGCAACGAGTGTTGCCTTGTGGAATGGTCTGAGCCAAGCTGCCCCTGCGTCGCTGGCAGCGCTGCTGAGTACCGACTGCTCAACTGCCCACTGAGAAGTTTCATAGAGTCACAGAATCACAGAGTTGGAAGGGACCTCCAGGGTCATCTAGTCCAACCCCCTTCACCATGCAGGAAATTCTCAATACCTCCCCACCACCACCTCCCTCCATGCCCAGAAGATGGCAACAAAACCCCTTCAGGATCTCCAGCCAAACTGGCCTGGAGAAAACTTGTTTCCTGACCCCAATGTGGCGATCAGCATTTCCCTGGCTGTGTAAGGAAGGGCCACGAGAACTAAGCACTGAGGCAACCCTTCCTGCCCTGCCCTCCCTCTCGTGATCTGCCTAAGTCCACAGAATCAGCATTGCTGTCGGATGGCCATCTAGCCTCTGCTTGAAAACCTCCAAAGGAGAGCCCACCACCTCCTGAGGAAGCCTCTTCCACTGAGGAACCGAAACCGCTCTGTCAGGACGTTCTTCCTAATGTTTAGCCAAAAACTCTTCTGATTTAATTTCAACCCGTTGGTTTTGGTCCAAACTTCTGGGGCAACAGAAAACAACTCCGTACCATCCTCTATAAGACAGCCCTTCAAGTACTCGAAGATGGTAAGTTAAATGGCCAGCTCGTCACACAAGTTCACTCCTCTCTATTTTGTGGAGGAAGGAGACGGTTTCTACCCCTGGGGCAAAATTAGGGCCCAGATTTCCAGGGGGGAATGTGTGTGATGCGATTCCGAATTAAATACGTTCCTCCTGCCTTTGTAACTGGCCTGCTGGGATATTAGTGTTTGTTCCAGGCTTTTTGTGGCAAGGAATTACCTTGAGAAAAGTGTCCTCCTCTGAATTCCTGTGCATTAAAAGGCGCAAAACCAAAGCCAGCAGCAGTAACAAAAGCCTGCTTCCCATTGGGTTGCCAGCCACCTGGTGTGGCCTGGAGATCTCCCAGAAGAAGAAGAAGAAGAGATTGGATTTATACCCCGCCCTTCACTTGGGAGTCTCAGAGCGGCTTATAAACTCCTCTCCTTTCCCCTCCCCACAACAGACACCCTGGGAGGTGGGTGGGGCTGAGAGAACTCTGACACAAACTGCTCTTTTTCAGGAACAGCTGTGCCAGAGCTTGTGACTGACCCAAGGTCACATCAGTAGGTGCAAGCCGAGAAGTGTGGAATCAAACCCGGTTCTCCCAGATTAGAGTCCACACACTTAACCACTACACCAAACTGGCTCTTCAGAGCACATAAATGATTTCCCTTGGAGAAAATGGCTGCCTTGAGGTGTGTCGTGTATAGCATTCTATCCTGTGGAGATCCCTCCCCTCCCCAAACCACACTTTCCCCAGCCTCCACCCCCCAAATCTCCAGGGATTTCTCAACCTGGAGTTGGCAACCCCAGCTTCTTGAAAGCATCCAAGCCACAGCAAACAACTCCATGTCTAAGAGAGCAAAACCAGCAGCTAAGGTTGCCAGGTAAAGGTAAAGGTTTCCCTTGCTCAAAAGCCAGTCGAGTCCGACTCTAGGGTTGCAGTGCTCATCTCCGTTTCCAAGCTGAAGAGCCAGCGCTGTCTGGAGACATTTCCGTGGTCATGTGGCTGGCATGACTAAACACCAAGGCGCACGGAACACTGTTCCCTTCCCACCAAAGTGGTACCTATTTATCTACTTGCAGTTTCTTGCTTTCGAACTGCTAGGTTGGCAGGAGCTGGGGCCAGAGACGGGAGCTCACTCCGTCACGCGGCACACTCGGGTCTTGAACTGCTGAACTACCGACCTTCCAGCCTGCAGTTCAGCATCTTAACCACTTGAGCCACCGCAGCCCTCAAGGTTGCCAGCTCCAGGTTGGGAAACACCTGGATTTTGGGGGTTGGGAGGTGAGGGACTTCAGTGGGTATAACGTCATACAATCCACCTTCCAAAGCAGCCATTTTTCTCCTGGTGAACAGATCTGTCACTTGGAGATCAGTTCCAATCGCAGGACATTTCCAGCCGCTGCCTTGAGCTTGGCAACCCCAGGAGCAGCCCAAGGCTGACCCTGTTGATATGTGCATGTGAAAAACACCGAGTCGTTTCCAGAGAGATCTGAGACAACTGCTAAATATTTGCCTCAAATATCTTTCCTCTGGCCAAACGGACATCATCTGTGTGTCTATCGAGGGGCGAGAGTTTTCCAACAGCGCAGGATCGGCCCAGATAAGGGCCGCTGCCCCGAGCCGAAGGGGACTGATCGTCGAGGCCGGTTTTATTGCGCTGTCTGAAAGTGTCACAGAAATACCAATCTCTTTCCACGCAGCAGATGGCACAGGACGGGAGCCATTTTCTCCTTGAGATAACTTTGCCCTCCCGAACGTCCCCGGCCTCGTCTGCCGCTCATAAATAATGCATTTGGGCTCCAGGTCTTGGTCTCTCTCTCTCTCTCCCTGGCTCCCTCTTCCATGTGGAAGTGTCAGATTCCACACAATGTCTTCTGACGACTGAATTTCTGGCTCTGGCCCGCTCGTTCTGGGAGGGGGGGGAACGGGGGCAAGGTCAACTGGGAACGCTCAGAATAGCCGAGAAGACCGAGCAGCACCGCTTCCTGTTGGGCTGCATTTTTCAAAATAAACATTTCTTTCATTCCCCTACCCTCCTCCTAAGAGTAGACGTCGTTCGGACACAATCCACACGACACCTCTTATTGGTGGTGGGATGTGCCGTCAAGTCGCTGCCAAACTCACTGCAATCCCATGGGGGTTTCAAGCAGAGGTCATTTCGGGGGGGATCGCGGGGGATCGCAGTTCCCCCGGGTGAGGTACGGGGGGTGGGGCACATGACAAAGCCCTGCCCCCTGCTTCCGGCCGCCCCGCTTCCGGCCCTCATTCAGCCAGGAGGAGGCAGGAGAAGAGGGAGGGTAAGTTGCTTCCTCCCTGCCTCTCCCCACCCCTGCCTGCCGGGGGCCAGGGAGGGCCTTCACGGGGTTTCCTTGCACTCCCGCCGGCTGGGACCGTTGGGGGCGGGGTGTGTGGCCTTATGACACACTTCCGGTGATGTCAGGGGGTGTGGCCTCATGACACACTTCCGGTGATGTCAGGGGGTGTGGCATATGCTAATGAGTTATGCTAATGAGTTCCCCTAGCTCTTTTTCTACGAAACGACCCCTGGTTTCAAGGCAGGAGACGAGAAGAGGTCGTTTGCCAGCGCCTGCCTTTGCACAGCAGCCCTGGGCTTCCCTATTTGTTTCCTATCCAAGGACTAACCAGGACCACCCTGGCCTAGCTTCTGGATCTGATGAGACTGGGCTAGCCTGGGCCTTCCAACTCAGGGCAACCTTTTAGTGGTGGTGGTGGTGGAAAGCACCATCAAGTCGCACTTGACTTATGGCGGCCCTGTAGGGCAGTGATGGCGAACCTTTTAGAGACCGAGTGCCCAAACTGCAGCCCAAGACCCACTTATTTATCGCAAAGTGCCAACACGGCAATTTAACCTGAATACTGAGGTTTTACTTTAGAAAAAACAACTCATACATTAACCTAAGATGATGCAAACAAAGTAAGGGAAGCAATCCCAAATGCTTTCATTTACTTAAAATGATTTGGCAGAGAATTCGACACTTTAATGATGGTCTGGGCCTGGCTGGGGCGATGGCACACGTGCCCGCAGAGAGGGCTCTGAGTGCCGCCTCTGACACCCGTGCCATAGGTTCGCCACCACTGCTGTAGGGTTTTCAAGGCAAGAGACATTCAGAGGCGGTTCGCCGTTGCCTGCCTCTGCGTAGTGAACCTGGACTTCCTGTGGACCTGGACTCCCTTGGTGGTCTCCCATCCAAGGACTAACCAGGGCTGACCCTGCTTAGCTTCTCAGACCAGATGAGATCCAACTGGCCTGAGCTACCCAGGTCGAGGCAGGAGCCATTCAGAGGTGGGTTGCCATTGCCTGCCTCTGCGTAGTGGACCTGGACTCCCTTGGTGGTCTCCCATCCAAGTGCTGACCTTGACCGACCCTGCTTAGTTTCCAAGATCTGATGAGATCGGGCTTGCCTGGTCCATCCAGCTCATAGCCACACATTTAATTAGACAAGACACGTGACAAGAAACGTGTGCAAGCTTTCAAGTTCATCAGAATGCTTTGCCAGGCTGAATGTTACAATTTTTTTTTGAAATGTTTTAAAAGAAAAACAGGAAAGTTCCTCATAGAGTTGCCATCCTCCAGGTGGTGGCTGGAGGTCTCCCATCATCACACTTGATCTCCAGGCAACAGAGATCAGTTCCCCTGGAGAAAATGGCCGCTTTGGAAGGTGGACTCTATGGTGTAAGACCCCGCTCCTCCACGTGCAGCTGCTGGATGACCTTGGGCAAGCCATAGCTCTGTCAGAGCTGTTCTCTCAAGAGCAGTTTCTGTCAGAGCTCTCTCAGCCCCGCCTACCTCACAGGGTGTCTGTTGTGGGGAGGGGAAGGGAAAGGAGGTTGTAAGCCGCTCTGAGGCTCCGAGTGAAGGGCGGGGTATAAATCCAATCTCTTCTTCTTCTTCACTGAAGTCCCACCCCTCCCCAAACCCCGCCCTCCTCAGGCTCCACCCCCCAAATCTCCAGGTAGTTCCCAATCTGGAGCCGGCCGCTCTAGTCCTTCAGGATGTGATGGTCAGGTGACCCGGTCAGGCTGCTTGAGTGATACTGGCTTCAAGTTACACTCAGCTCTTTGGGAGCAAAAGGCGAATATATCCATTCAACTCCACAGTGATTGACAAATTCCAACAATTCTCTCTGGTTACTATTAGACCAGCATGCAGTGATGTCAATTGTAGACCGTACATTTCAACTTAAAAAAAAATCCCAGGTTTCCAGCCACAGGTAAATAAACTGGGTGAACTAGAAGAGGATGAAAAATTGAAGAGAACTTGGGTTGCCGAACCTCCAGGTGGAGCCTGGCCATGTCCCAGAATTTCAACAGGTCTCCAAACTGGACAGTGGTACCCCAACGGGGCTGACAGGAAGATGCTACCATAACACTCAAGACCATCCTGTCTACTGAAAGCAATTTATTATTGTTATTACTGTTATTATTGTTACTATTATCATTTTACTGTTTTACTGGGTTTTATGCATGGGCTCTTGCTCCTTTGTAAGCCACCCTGAGTCCGCTTGCGGGGAGGGCGGGATAAAAATGCCTAACTAAATAAATAAACAACGATGATGACAACGACGATGAACAAGATTTTTTACCCCGCATGGCTGTTCGCCCCGGAGCAAAATAAAAGCACGTTAGCCCGATCACACAGTCCCCGGAGTCTCCGTGCTTCGGCTGTTAGCTGGCAATCACACGGCGATGCTGGAGCGTGTGGCAAAGAAGCGGCGCAGCATGATCACACAAGCGTTTTGCATTTGTGCGCATGCGCAGTTTTGCTGAGCAGCACTGCTTTCAGTTTTGTGTTTGTGCGGATGCGCTTACGAAAAACATCCGGTTTGTTACGGGATGTGCACAGGTGCCAGATGCCACAGGATACTAGCGCTCCCACAATCAGACGCCCACCTGGTGCCGCGTCTTTGTCAAGGTAGAGCCAGGGAGGCAGGCAGACAGGGGGAGTCACAATACAAGTCCAAAGGTCAGCTGGAGAGAGCAGTCAGCAGAGCATTAAACAAGTCCCAAAACACCAGACAAAGCCGTAGTCAAACGTTACCAGAGGTCAGAGTACAGGGAGCAAAGCCGAGCGCGTGGTCAGGTTCAAAGCTGGAAGTCAGGAGCCAGAGCAGTCCAAACACAAGCCGAATCCAAAAGCCAAAGAGTCAAACAGGAATCAAGGTGCAGAGCTTCTGGTTCTACGAACAAGGTTGCCAGCACAAATTGCTCATGGCCAGAGGCCCTACTAAATAGTGCTCTGGCCCATTAACTCATTAGCACCTTTGTGCGAGGTCCTGGTTGCTGTTAAAACTCAGGGCTCAAGGATCTCCGCCCTCTTGAACGTGCTTCTTTTCATCGGCTAGCCAGCTCCTGACCTCTTAGACTGTCAGGAGCTGGCTCTGGGGCTGAGTCAAGGGCAGGAGTGACAATCTTAGGCGGGACGCCACGGGCTAGCCACGGATGTGCTACGCTTCCCAGGTGTTGCGGTGTGATCACGCCCCGAAAATCCGCCCAACATTCGTGCCTTTTGCGCGGCAAATTCTCCGTGTGACCGGGGCCCTTGTGATTGACCCAAGGTCACACCAGCAGCTGCATGTGGATGAGTGGGGAATCAAACCCAGTCCTCCCAGATTAGAGTCCGCGCTCTTATCCACTACACCAAACTGACTCTCAAGTAGATCGGCCAAGGCTGGTGTGATATGGCCCCTGTGACCCACTCCAGTCAGCCTCCCGGCTGCAGCACTCACCACCAACGGAAGTTTCCAAACACTTCTCAAAGGCAGCCCCGCGCAGAGCGTGTTGCGATAATCTAATCTGGATGTGACCGGGGCCTGCACCACTGAGGCCATGTCTTTTCTGCCCGGGAAAGGTTGCAGCTGGCTAGTCAGTCGAAGCTGGTAAGAGGCACTCCTGGCCAGCAACTTATCCAGCACGTAGGCCTGGGTCCAGGAGCACCCCAGACTGCGAACTTCTGCCTTCAATGGGAGTGCAGCTGTTGCAGAATTAGGGCTGGATTGAGTCTCAGTCCTCTGCTAAAACTGTACAAAACCCGCCATACTTTGGCCACCCAATGAGAAGGGAGCACTCACTGGAGAAGACCCTGATGCTGGGAAAGATTGAAGGTCAAAGAAGATGGGGACGGCAAAGGATGAGATGGTTAGACAGTGTCATCGATGCAACGAACATGAAGTTGAGCCAACTTCAGAGGACGGCGGAAGACAGGAGGGCCTGGCGTGATCTGGTCCATAGGGTCACGAAGAGTTGGACTCGACTGTGCAACTGAACAACAACAAATTCCTGGGGGTTCCTGGAGGACAGGGTTTGGGGAGGGGAAGGACACCAGCAGGGAATAGTGCTTAAGGCTGCCAATCCCATCCAACCATCCAATCCAATGTCCAGTCATTGCAATCTTCTGGGATGAAATATTGGAACAAATAAGGCACATTACTGGACAAACAAGAGTCCAGAATCAATTCTCTTAATTTTTAGGACTGAAGACATTTACTATACAAAAAAGAGAGAATAGCATTACCGTTTTTTTGCAGCAAGAACAATCCATTGCATCGAAATGGAAATCAGAATGTAAACCCAATCTAAGTTTATGGTTAAGACGCTGAACTGCAGGCTGTGGAAGGTCAGTAGTTCAGCGGTTCAAGACCCAGGTGCCGCAAGACAGGGTGAGCTCCTGTCTCTAGTTCCAGCTCCTGCCAACCTAGCAGTTCGAAAGCAAGAAATTGCAAGTAGATAAATAGGTAAGACTTCGGTGGGAAGGTAACAGCGTTCCGTGCGCCTTGGTGTATAGTCATGCCGGCCACATGACCACGGAAACGTCTTCGGACAGTGAGCACTGCAACCCTAGAGTCGGATTCGACTGGCTTTCGAGCAAGGGAACCTTTACCTTTACCTTTAAGTCGTGGAACCCGTATATCGTGCAAAAAGCACTAGACATCATGAAACCAACAAATAATACTGATGGGTGCAGTGAATTTATTAGCATTTGGTTTCCTATTTGATCTTATCTTGCTTCTCAAGGAGTGATACCGGATGTAATAAACACTCTTCATTTATGGTCATTGATGTTCAAGATATTATGGGTATGCCGCAATGTTCTTAACATTCAGTTCCTTTGGAGTAAGTCAGGATTGTTTTTATTACTCAGAAGTACTGTTACAATTGTTGTTATACTCAGGGCTCTTTTTGTAGAAAAAGCCCAGCAGGAACTCATTAGCATAATAGGCCACACCCAACAGCAAAACTCATTAGCATATTAGGCCACACCCTGACAGCACCACTCATTAGCACATTAGGCCGCACCCCCATGTTACCAGAAGTGTGCTCATCCAGCCACACCCACCTTTTACTTCTTATTCTGTTTACCTTGTTTGTCGTCAAAACCCAGTGCCTTTTTTTTTAGCAGGAACTCCTTTGCATGTTAGGCCACACCTCCCTAATGTAGCCAATCCTAATGAGTTTCTGCTATTGGGAGTGGCTATTATGCTAATGAGTTCCTGCTGGGCGTGGCCAACGCAGGAGCCAGCCGGAACTTCGTTCCTGTGCTTTTATGCCCCAAAATAGCCCTGGTTATACTGTTATTGTGTTGTTGTTTCTTAATAAGTAAATAAAAAACTAGGCCCCAAACAGCCTAATCCTGGGGGGGCCCTGAAGCAACTTTTGTTTTTTAAATGAGTGAATTTTTCAACAAAATTGATGGAGTTTTTTTTAAAAGTGTTTGTTATTAAAAACAAGGCTATTTTAGTGACAGAATCATAAGCCAATGGGTCGAAGTATTTAATGTTGACCTTAGAATATGCTCTAATATCCATATGGCCTCAGAATGTCCCTGTGATGGGTCAAATTTAAAAAAAAAATTGGGGGGGGGGCTTGCAGCTCCTGAACCCCCAGCTGTATGGGCTCGCCGGGCTCACCAGAATCTATCCATAGCCTACATTTGGTCAGCTGGATCCTCAAATCCTTCGTTGGTGCACGGCTTAAGAGTTCTACAGCTCAGCTCTTGGCCAATCAGAACCATAAAAAGACATCTGAATTCTCAATGCCGGCTGCGCTAGCATCGCTTGTGCAGCTCAACACCAAAACTTAGATTTTCACCTCGTAAGACGCTGAACTGCAGGCTGTGGAAGGTCAGTAGTTCAGCAGTTAGAGACCCGTGTGTGCCGCATGACGGAGTGAGCTCCCGTCTCTAGTTCCAGCTCCTGCCAACCTAGCAGTTCGAAAGCAAGAAATTGCAAGTAGATAAATAGTTCTAATTAATTCAGTCCTAATCTTGGGCCACATGTAAGTAGGGAGGTGAGAAGCCTTACCAGGCACCCTTTTTTCTGTATCAGATCTTTCTTTGCGAGGGGACAGTCCCGGCGGCGGCCCTTCTTTCGGCGCTGGTCTTTGCACTTCCGTCCTTTCCGGCAGACGTAACTCTCTAGGCCCGGACCACTTCGCACTTCTGCGCATGCTCCGCAGCGGCCTCTGTCCGAGTCAGGCTCCGGCCTGCCGCCTCACTCCACCTCCGGCCTGCCGCCTCACTCCACCTCCGCGCCTCGTTCGTCCGGCCTCCATTCCTGCCCGTCGCCTCGCCAGCCGCCATTTTTTCCTCCACTGCCGCCGCATCGTTCCTCTGTTCTCCTCTTGTCCGCCGTCGGACTGGCCACATGACCACGGAAACGTCTTTGGACAGCGCTGGCTCTTTGGCTTTGAAACGGAGATGAGCACCGCACTTTCGAGCAAGGGAATCTTTACCTTTACCTGTCCTAACAAGCCCCGCCCCCTCTGATGACATTCAGAATGAGAATGAACCAATACTTTTTTCCTGTGCATTGGTGTTCGGTGGTATGACCTTTGTTCCTCCAGATTTGTTGCTGGTTGAGAAGGGCCCCCCCCATAACCGTTCAAGCTGCAGGGTACCAAAAATGTAGGTCCGCCACTGGTTGGGGGGGGGTGTCATGTGGGACGCTCTGGTTTGAGGGCAAGCGTACAATCAATTTGCTCTAAAACCATAGAGTTTTGCCCTCAAACCAGAGCATTGCCGCACAACGTCGCCGACACGATGATGTCACTTCTGGGCAGGGCCGGCTCACTGACTAGGCGAACTAGGCACTCACCTAGAGCGCGCCGGCCCTTAGGGGCACCAAACTGGCACACACACACACACACCCCGCTGTCCTGGTTCAGCTGCAAACACTACTGAGTTTTAAACATATTACGATCTTTCTGATGATACCAACACCAATTCCACCAAAGAACTTAGCCCTCTGGGCACAGAAGGGTCACTCAGCTGAGTCAAAGAAGAATCTAAGTAGGGGGGCTGTTACACTAGGACACTCAAGTTGCAACTGACTTATGGCAACCCCAGCAAGGAACTGTCAAGGCAAGTGAGAAGCAGAGGTTCTTTGTGACTGCGAGTGCCTTTCTTTGCAGAGTCTTCCTTGGTGGGAGCCAGATGTGCAAAGCAGGCAAAGTTACAAAAGGAAAAGTGAGTGTTAAGAGCATGGGTGCCAGGGGAACGGGAGGTCAGGGAACAGATCCAATTAACGGGTCCGAGCCATGGTGGGCGCATGGGGGGGTGGGGCGCCAGAAGGGATCCTTGCCTAGGGTGCAAAATAAGCTGGGGCCGGCCCTGCTTCTGGGTGACATTGAATCGGGAACATCCCTGTCCTGGGTCCTGGGTCCTGGCTCAGCTGAGGCTGACTATTCCTCAGGTGGGGAAGAGGCACGGAGCAACCCAGCCTCCTCCGGAGTCAGCTCAGAAGAGGAACCTTTGCCAGCACCTGAGGGAGAAGAGGCTCCAGCATCTGTGCAGGAGGGGCAGCAAATCAAAGAGACTGAGGTGCCGTCGGAGGAAGAACCTGGCCCAGCACCCCCAGTTGGAGACACCTCGAGGCCAGAGTCCCACCTAGCTCACCTGAATGTCCCAGACGCAGGGCACAGCAACGCCTGGAGGTGCAGGGCAGATGGAGGAGTGCCAGACTTCAGCTGTTGCAAAGGGCCATGAGTCTTTGCAGGTCGCCTCCCAGGGAAGGGAGGATCCGGTTATAAGCAGCCACGCTCACCTGCCTCGTGGAGACGCAACCGTGCAATCTCGGGCCTTGTCCCGGCTGCCAGCCTCCGCTCATCGCTCCTGAGAACTCCGATTGGTCTCCTGGCATCCCGGCCCCTGGCCACTGTTTCTCGGTTTGGTTTTGGGCTCTGCATCTAGGTATTGAAGAAGACTCTCGAGAGTCCCTTGGACTGCAAGGAGATTGAATCAGTCCATCCTAAAAGAAATCAACCCTGTCTGTTCCCTGGAAGGCCAGATAATGAAACTGAAGCTCCAATACTTTGGCCACCCAATGAGAAGGGAGCACTCACTGGAGAAGACCCTGATGCTGGGAAAGATTGAAGGTCAAAGAAGACGGGGACGGCAAAGGATGAGATGGTTGGACAGTGTCATAGATGCAACGAACATGAAGTTCAGGAAACTTCAGAGGACGGCGGAAGACCGGAAGTCCTGGCGTGATCTGGTCCATGGGGTCGCGAAGAGTCGGACTCGACTGTGCGACTGAACAACAACAGCAAATAAGCTTTCGTGTGCATGCACACTTCTTCAGACACAAGACGTGTGCACACACATGGAAGCTGATGCCCAGAATAAAACACTGCTGGCCTTGAAGGTGCCACGGGACTCAGGCTTTGTTCTGTTGCTTCAGACCAACAGGGCTGCCCACCTGGATCTAAAGTTAGTCCTTAATGAGGCACTAACTTGCATGCTAAATGTAAGGATGCTTCCCAGGGTTGCCAGCTCTGGGTTGGGATACAATGTTTCCTCTAAGCTGTGGAGTCTTGTGAGCAAAAATTCTACTTTGTGAGCTCCTGGCATTAAAGTTGTGAGCAAGCGATTTGGTTACTGCGTAAATTAGTTTGCTCTGGAGCCTTCCTTCCTGAGTGAAGACAAAAATCTGTGAGCTGGAGGCTAAAAAACTGTGAGCTAGCTCACACCAACTCAGCTTAGAGGGAACACTGGTTGGGAAACACCTGGAGATTTTGTGGGGTGTAGCCTGGGGAGGGGAGAGAGCGCATCAGGGTGTGATGCCACAGAGTCCAACTTCCAAAGCAGCCATTTTCTCCAGGGGAAACGGTCTCTGTCATCTGGAGATCAGTTGTAATTCGGGTTGCCATTCCCCTAGCGGGGCCAGGGGATCCCCCGATTTTGGGGGCCCCAGTCTGTTGCCACCCAGCTGGCCAGCAGGGGAAGCCCCGCCCCTGAACAGCAGCGTCCCACGGGGATGCTGCCAACACAATGATGTCACTGGTAGTAACATCATCGCGCTAGGGGCGTCGCACGGCAATGCTCCAGCATTCAGGGGGAAACTCTATGGTTACCATACTCTATGGTTACCAAAGAGTTTCCCCCGAAACGCTAGAGCGTCGCTGCACGACACCCTAGCATGATGATGTCACTACCAGTGATGCCATTGCACCACCTGCGCAAAGTGTGCACAGCAGAAAACTCCAGGAGAGGAGCCAGAAGCCCCCCGCTGGATAAAAGGTGAGACCCGGCAAGCCTAGGAGATCTCCAGCCGCCACCTGGAGGATGGCAACTCCAGCTTCCTGAATGAAGGACTGATCATCATGAGGAGATATAGAAGAAGAAGAAGAGAAGAGATTGGATTTATACCCCGCCCTTCACTTGGAGTCTCAGAGCGGCTTACAAACTCCTTTCCCTTCCCCTCCTCACAACAGACACCCTGTGAGGTAGGTGGGGCTGAGAGAACTCTGACAGAAACTGCTCTTTTTCAAGGACAGCTCTTATCAGAACTACGGCTTGCCCAAGGTCATCCAGCCAGGTGCAAGTGGAAGAGTGGGGAATCAAACCCGCTTCTCCCAGATTAGAGTCCGCGCACTCAACCACTACACCACACTGGCTCTCTTTATGGGTGGCCAAGTCCAGAACAGCAACCCTAGCGCAAAACACACACACCCCTCCTTCACGGCACGTCCTCACACAGTACCTTTCCCAGTTGCACTGAATCAGACACAAAGGAAGCCGTCTGGCCACAGTCTCCGAAATTCGGAAGCAGAAGCACGGAAACCTGGACAGATCACAGGAGGGGGTGTGTGGGCCTGCCCGTGCTCAGTTCTTCCTGGGGGGAGGGGAACAGACAGATACCTCCCCAACAAAATCACGACCAGGAAATAGAACTGAGCCAGTTGGGAAAGACGTGCTTTGATCTACCCTGTTCTCTCTGGGCATGCAGCGCGAGGCAGCAGGAAACAGGATGTTTTTAGCGCTTTGAACTGAAGGGATGAGGAGCACAGTGTTAAGGTATTGTATTTTGCAACGATCATGCACACTCACACACACAATCCCCCCCCCCCAATAAAGCAGTTAGGATCAATGCTCCCTCTAAGCTGTGGAGTCTTGCGAGCAAAAACTCTACCTTGTGAGCTCCTGGCATTAAAGTTGTGAGCGAGTAATTTGGCTGCTGCATCAATTAGTTTGCTCCGGAGCCCTCCTTCCTGAGTGGAGACAAAAATCTGTGAGCCGGAGGCGAAAAAACTGAGCTAGCTCACACTAACTCAGCTTAGAGGGAACACTGGATAGGTAAAGGTAAAGGCTTCCCTTGCTCGAAAGCCAGTCGAATCTGACTCTAGGATTGCGGTGCTCATCTCCGTTTCAAAGCCGAAGAGCCAGCGCTGTCCAAAGACGTTTCCGTGGTCATGTGGCCGACAGGACTAAACACCAAGGCGCACGGAACGCTGTTCCCTTCCCACCGAAGTGGTACCTATTTATCTACTTGCAATTTCTTGCTTTCAAACTGCTAGGTTGGCAGGAGCTGGAACTAGAGACGGGAGCTCACTCTGTCATGCGGCACACTTGGGTCTCGAACTGCTGAACTACTGACCTTCCACAGCCTGCAGTTCAGCGTCCTAACCACTTGAGCCACTGCTGTTAGGATATTCTTTCCTTAATTTTGATGGTGATTGTCTCCATGCTAGGGTCTCCAGCCTCCAGCCGCGGCCTGGAGATCTCCCAGAATCGCAACTGATCTCCAGGTGACAGAGATCAGTTTACCTGGAGAAATGGCTGCTTTGGGAGGTGGACTCCATACCATAGAGTCTATGCCATTATACGCCAATGAGATCCCTCCCCTCTCTAAACCCCCCCAAAGCTCCAGGGATTTCCCAACACGGATCTGGCAACCCTAGATGCCATTCTCTTTATTTCCAACTGCATGAAGGATTTGTCTGCACTGCCAAAAGTTAGTTCTTTACAGCTTATTTAGGATGGCATAAGAACATAAGAGACGCCAATGTTGGATCAGGCCAAAGGCCCATCCAGTCCAACACTCTGTATCACACAGTGGCCAGAAATACCAGTGCCATCAGGAGGTCCACCAGTGGGGCCAGCACATTAGAAGCCCTCCCACTGTTGACCCCCCCCCAAGCACCAAGAAGACAGAGCATCACTTGCCCCAGAGTCCCTATCTATACCTTGTGGCTAATAGCCACTGATGGACCTCTGCTCCATATGCTTATCTAATTCCCTTTTGAAGCCGTCCATGCTTGTAGCCGCCACCACTTCCTGTGGCAGTGAATTCCATGTTTTAATCACTCTTTGGGTGAAGAAGTACTTCCTCTTATCCGTTCTAACCCGACCGCTCAGCAATTTCATGGAGTGCCCACGAGTTCTTGTATTGTGAGAAAGGGAGAAAAGTACCTCTTTCTCTTTCACAGCATGGGCTGTATGCGCTTGTACCCATGGGGGTAAAAGTCTGCAGAAGTCTGCTTCATGTTTCAAAACTGTGTTCCTTGTTCCCCACAAACATACACATACACACACACACCCTCGTTCTGGTTCCATCCCATTGGATTCAGTGGCACTGATTTCCAAGTAAGTGTCAATTGACAGTAATTTGCATATGAACGACATTGTTCTTTTTTAAAAAGACCTTATTTTAGGGGCACATCCCATATCAGTGGAAAAGAGCAAGAGTCCAGTAGCACAAAGAGCAACATTTGCGATAGGATGTGAGCTTTCATGAGTCACTCAATGCTCGTTTTCCTTTTGGATCAGGCCGTATTTTGGAAAATAAATTTTCTCACTCGTTCCGAGTCACTTTGAAGTAAAATGAACATTCTTAAAAGAGATTTGAAAAAAAAACTTTAAAAAATGTTTCAGTGGGTCAGCCGTGCTGGTCTGAAGCAGCACGACAGGTTTAAGCTGCGGTCACTCACACACACTGGGTTTTTACTGTGTGAACTGGCAAAACCCAATTTGAAAGTGCATTGAAAGTGCATTGAAAGTGGATTACTCAGTGTGTGTGACCGCAGCTTACGAGTCCAGTGGCACCTTTAAGACTGTAATGTATCCAGTCCAGACAAGTCCAGACAAGTCCAAAGACAAACGCAGAGCTTCGCTCCAAGAGACAATGGACTATGCGGATCCTAGCCCGCTCCAATCAGGGGACTAGGTTCCCGGCCGAGAGCCTATGGGACTCTCGGCCGCTGTAAATAACCTATAGGGAAGCAGGGGTGTGTTTTGGGTGGCGGTTTCTCAGGGGATATAAGCTGGCCAAAGTCATCTTGATCCTGATCGAATAAAGTACGCTTTGCTGAAATCACTCATGGAATAAACCTTTGTTGAGCTTAAAGGTGCCATCGGACTCTAAATTTGTTTTTAAAAAATGTTGCTCAGCCAATCAGGAGCGGCATTCTTACGACTTTCAAAAAGTCTAGAATCGGTTCGTCTGACCCGCTTGCCCGGACGCTGCAGGCCTTGGCAGCGAGGGACAGAACGGAAACCTTTGCATTTTGCCCCCTTCCCTTCGGCAGAAGATCCTTTGGTGCAAATCAGTGCATCAACAATTACAGATTGACAAACGGTAGCAGAGATTCCCGCAGCAAATGACAACATGGATGGCCTGGGGGGGTGCCAGCCTCCAGGTGGGACCTTGAGATCCCCTGATATTACAGCTCATCTCCAGACTACAGAAACTGGGATGCTTTGGAGGGAGGACTCTGTGCCATTGTGCCCCACTGAGGTCCCTGTCCTCCCCAGGCTCCATCCCCAAATCTCCAGGAGTTTCCCAACCTGGGTCTGGCAACCCTGTTCCCCACCCATCCTCCACTAGTGGCCAGAGCAGGTGGAAGCAAAACACCAACCACAACGTAAAGTGAGCACAAGGAAAGGTATTATGCACACTTGTGTTTCATCTGTAATATATCACCATGATCCTCAAGGTCAAGCATTTTTTTAAAAAATTACATATTCATAAAGTCTATGCTTGATTGATGAGGCAGAAGATGAAGGAGGACAGATTGAGGGGGAAGAGGGGGGGAGAACCCCCGTACCGTTCTCTTAATTAGGCAGGAAGTAACTTTAATCTCCCTGCTTGTAATTTCGAATTTAAGATGTATAACAAGGCATTCTGACGCTCAAATACTTTGGCCACCAAATGAGAAGGGAGCACTCCCTGGAGAAGAAGACCCTGATGCTGGGAAGGATTGAAGGTCAAAGAAGACGGGGACAGCAAAGGATGAGATGGTTAGACAGTGTCATCGATGCAACAAACATGAAGTTGAGCCAACTTCAGAGGACGGCGGAAGACCAGAAGGCCTGGCGTGATCTTGTCCATGGGGTCGCGAAGAGTCGGACTCGACTGTGCGACTGAACAACAACAACATGGGTATCCAATTGAGGGCACATATTCAACCAGTGCTCCATCAGCTACACTGGCTTCCAGTTGAGTACTGGATCAGGGTTAAAGTTTTGGTACTGACCTTTAAAGCCCTAAATGGTCTGGGACCAGTGTTCTTTTACTCTCAGCAAGAGGCTCTTTAGGTCCTTTCCCTCTGCCATTCTTACAGAAAGAAAAAACTGCTTTCTAAGGCCCTGTTCTTCAATACATCACCATATAATAAGTCTAGTGCAGGCAATGGAACTCCTCCTGCATCCACCCCTGGTCACACAGCACATTCTTCCTTTGGCCGTTGACACCCATCGTTACAACTGCAGCTAAGCTTTGCCTATGATTCATTGTGTGCATACATTGGCCGCGTTCAGACTGGCAGTTTGGCCCAGCAGGCAAACGTTTCAGGAGCGTTCCAGTAGCGGATTAAAGGGGCGGGTTCACACAGGCACATCTTTAAGGCGTCCCCCAGCCATACTCAAGCCGTCTTGTGCCACTTCCCTCCCGAATTTACAAGATACCAGGTGAAAGTGGTAGCAAACCATGTATAGACCGGGTTGATTCCGGTTCCCTGAGTGTGAATGCAAGCGCTGCTAAGGCAGGAACAACCCGCAGTCATTGATGATAGGCACCGGCTGTTTCCGCAGACAAGCGACATTGGTGCCTGCGCAATCCTGCCCTATTTGCCGCTGCGCCCATGCACCATGCGCATGGGCGCATGCAACCCACTGTGGAAACAGCCACTAACAGGCTGCCAGGCCGGCCCAACAGTGCAAACGCTCCCTTGCGCTTCCTCCGCGGTATCCTCCCGCTTCATTCACTGCAGTGTGAACGGGAATACCTCAACCAAGCTGTTCCAGGTCTATTCCGGGTCTTCTTCGCCACGACTCCCTAGCGCTTCAAATTGCCAGTCTGAAGTCGGCCACTGTTAACGTAAGATGTAGAGGCCTGTATTAAATTCAAATGTGCTTTCAGATTCAGGCGGGCAGCCGTGTTGGGCTGAAGCAACAGAACAAAGTTTGAGTCCGATGGCACCTTGAAGATCAACAAAGTTTTATTCTGGGCAGGGGTCATTTCCTGCAGGAGCGCACAGGAGCGGAGCTCCGGCAGTAAAGAGCCCAGGGGGCGGGCACATGCAAGAAGCCCCACCCCCTTCTCCCAGCAGCCCTCAGTCAGAGCAAGAAGCAGCCAGGTAAGTTGCAGAGCCCACCCCCGGCCCCCAGGTCCAAAACAGTCCACTGGCACCTTTAAGACCAAGTTTTATTCAGGTACAAGCTCTCCCTCCTCTGCGAGGAGAGATCTACACGTTCCCCCCCCCCAATAGCTAGCAATACAAAACAGTTCAGTGGAGCCTGAGCGGTGGGTGCTGCCTTCTGACACACTTCCGGTGATGTCAGGGGGTGTGGCATATGCAAATGAGGTATGCTAATGAGTTATACTAATGAGCTCCTGCACCTCTTTTTCTACGAAATGACCCGATTCTGGGTATGAGCTTTTGTGCACACAAAAGCTTATACCCAGAGTAAAACTTTGTTGGTCTTAAAGGTGCCCCTGGACTCAAACTTTGTTCAGTTTGAATGTATGCATACCTGCTCGCTTTCGTGACCCAGGTTTTGGGACCTCTGGTGAAATCAACAGAATCCTTTTCTGGAGCAGTTCCTATGTCTGTGACGCCTTTCAGTTGCATGCATACCGGTCCCTCGATCTTCTAAACTAGTGTTCCATGGAACGTTTGATTTCACATTTTTCCTCTTCCCTACTCTTGTTCAAATGTTTAAATGTTTTAAAACTTCTCACGCCATGGGCTTAAAAAGTTATGACACAGACACTGATGAAACATGAGAGGAAAAGGAAGAGGTTTTTGATGCAGAGCCTCACTATCCTTCTTTCTCCCAAGGGTCCTCAGGAAGAGAATGGTTCCTTGAAAGCCCCGCCCGCGCAAAATGTTTTTTGTGGATATAGGTAAAGGTAAAGGTTCCCTTGCTCGAAAGCCAGTCAAATCCAACTCTAGGGTTGCGGTGCTCATCTCCGTTTCCAAGACGAAGAGCCAGCGCTGTCCGAAGATGTTTCCGTGATCATGTGGCCGGCATGACTTTAGTCACCAAGGCGCACGGAACGCTGTTCTCTTCCCACCAAAGTGGTCCCTATTTATCTACTTGCAATTTTTTGCTTTCGAACTGCTAGGTTGGCAGGAGCTGGAACTAGAGATGGGAGCTCACTCCATCATGCGGCACTCGGGGGTCTCTAACTGCTGAACTACTGACCTTCCACAGCCTGCAGTTCAACGTCTTAACCACTTGAGCCATACTGATGCTGAAAATGCATACAGTCGGGCCCTTCTAAAGGTCCCTTTTTGTACGGAGAGCAACTTTAAAATCTATGGTCAGCGTGCTAAGGAACGTGCATTTTTAAGAATGTAAAGTGGTGGGAGTGGAGACGCTTGTCAGTGCTGGAGCAGTTAAAAAGAGTCACACCAAAGCAATCCATTCCAGCACACATAAACACACGCAGATGTTGTACAGAGATGCAGCCCTTCTTGTCTCCTGGGTTACGGTTTAAAAGGCCTACGATGCTTAGAAGGAAAGAAGGGGGATGCAGAGGCCCACAGAAATGCTCAGCATCGCCCCGGAACTTGGGACCCTTTGTTGCGGCTGCTGTGAACTCACAGACTGCATCGCTCAGGCGTGACCTACATTCAGAGAGTCTCCGGAGATTCCAACTCTCCCGACTTGCTACCATTTAAATGACCTGAAAGACGAATGGTTCCTGCTCCCTTCGAGGAAATGACAGGTCAGGCAGCAGGTCCTTTGTTTCCCGCATCACGTTCTACACTCTCACCAGTGTTCCCTCTAAGCTGAGTCAGTGTGAGCTAGCTCACAGTTTTTTAGCCTCCAGCTCACACATTTTTGTCTTCGCTCAGGAAGGAGGGCTCCAGAGGCAAGCTAATCTATGCAGTAGCCAAATTGCCTGCTCACAACTTTAATGCCAGGAGCTCACAAAGTAGAATTTTTGCTCACAAGACTCCACAGCTTAGAGGGAATGTTGACTCTCACCCCTCACAGCTCCCTCTTCCCGGTTTATTTCCCCCCCCCTTAGGACACCTTCACATGATAAAAAGGTCCCTCCATGTCTGCCCTGGGTCCCATTGAGAAGGTAGGGACGCCAGCCTCCAGGTGGGACCTGGGGATTCCCCCGACGTTACGGTTGGTGTCCAGGTGACAGAGATCAGCTCCCCTGGAAAACATGGATGCTCTGGAGGGTAGACTCTAGGGCCTTGTTTGCCACTGAGGTCCCTGCCCTCCCTAATCCCCGCCTTCCCCAGGCTCCACCCCCAAATCTCCAGGAGTTTCCCAACCTGGATCTGTCAACCCCACCCCCTGCTGGGGCGGGGGGGGGGCTGGCAACCTAACTCACAGGTCTGTCCTTGGAACTGAAATCCCTGGTGCCTAAGGGCCTGATTCGGATCACGGCCTGAAAAGTACGCAGACGGAGAGTGATTTCAGCAAAGTGTACTTTATTCGATCAGGAACAAGACGCCTTTGGCTGGCTCGCAGGCCGGCTTATATCCCCCAAGAAACCGCCACCCAAAACACACCCCTACTTCCCTATAGGTTATTTACAGTGGCCGAGAGTCCCATAGGCTCTTGGCCGGGAACCTAGCCCCCTGATTGGAGCGGGCTAGGATCCGCATAGTCCATCCATTGTCTCTTGGAGCGAAGCTCTGCGTTTGTCTCTGGACTTGTCTGGACTGGATACATTACATGGCCATTGCATACAGCGAGGCAGGGGGAGTAAGCCCTTCTCTCCATGGGCTACGTGGTGTCAGTTTCCCCCAGTGGGGCAAATATTGGAGCCATTTCAGATAAGAAAAACAGAGGGAGTGAGGGAAGATTACCCCCCTCCCTCCACACACTGGTCCCAGTCCGGGGGTGTGTGTGGGGGGCTCTGTCCTTCGGAGATCTGTTGTCATTCTAGGAGGTCTCCAGGCCTCACCAGGAGGTTCGCCAACCCTAAATGGTGCTTAGAGCAAGCAAGAAGCCGTAGGGCTGCCAACGTCCAGGTGGGGGCTGGAGATCCCTTGAAAGTAAAACTGATCTCCAGACAATCACTGGTTTGTTTATTATTTATTTATCGAAAACATTCGTTCCCCTTCTCCTGGAAGGTGGATTGTAATGTATTGAAATGACTATGTGAATCGCCTCATTCACCTCCCATGTTAAGCTTCGAGCCAGACGAAGGCTCCTCCGCACTAACGTGCCATTGGCCGCTCGACAACAGCGACCAACCAGGAAAGGACTAAGTCCCCGAGCGGGAAGAACTCTTATTGGTCCTTATCCGCACAATCTCATTGGTTGTTAAGTGTAAATAGGCGTGGCGACATTAGCCCGGGAATGTTTAAAAGGAGCCTAGCTCCCAATGTAAAGTTGTTCTGGTTATGACTGAATTCAAGTGCTTGTTTGTATCTTCAATAAAGCTGATCACTTTGGTTGAAATCACTCTCCGAGTCTTTGTTAGCGGCGATCTAACATGGACTACATGGCATTATACTAGGGTTGTCAGGTCCCCTTGTTGTACCGACAGCGGGGGATTGGGGGGGCCTTCCGAGGGTGGGTGGGGACCAATGTTCCCTCTAAGCTGTGGAGTCTGGTGAGTAGAAATTCTACTTTGTGAGCCACTGGCATGAAAGTTGCGAGCGAGCAATTTGGCTCCTGCATAAATCAGTTTGCCCTGGAGCCCTCCTTCCTGGGCACAGACAAAAACGTGTGAGCCGGGGGCTAAAAAACTGTGAGCTAGCTCACACTAACTCAGCTTAGAGAGAACACTGGAGACATCGCATGAGACACTAACGTCAAACTCCCCACACACTCCAGGTTGAGAAATTCTTGCTTCTTGCTTTGAAAACACTTGGCGGGTGTGCGTGTGCCATAAGTTGGCTGTGAACTTGATGGGGGGGGGAGGGGGGGCAATAAGCTTTCCTCCAGGCTTGTTTGCAACCTGGTGCTTGACTTGTAGCCACCCCACAGTTTCCTGCTTCAAACCAGCGGGTGGGGGGGAACTGTTTGTGTTTTTCTCCAGGTTGGAGGGGAAAGTTCCGGGAACACTGTGTGAGTCATGGTCGGAAACCAGCGTGACCGGCGGACATTCCCCTTGAATGGAGGTGCTTCCTGCATTCCAGGTGGGGGGAAATCCCCGTGTGGAAGCTGCTGTGGTCCTTTAAACATTTCTTTCTTTCTTTCTTTCTTTCTTTCTTTCTTTCTTTCTTTCTTTCTTTCTTTCTTTCTTTCTTTCTTTCTTTCTTTCTTTCTTTCTTTCTTTCTAAAACAGATAAATAGTATAAGGAAGTACCGAAAAGAGAAAGAGGGTCACATAATATAATTGTATATATCAAAGATAATTCTATATAACAAAGGATAAAATACAGAAAATATTTCTCCCCAACACCCCCTTCATTACATTAAAAAGTTTTGGGGATACTGTCTATAAAATACAATGATGCCTACCTCTGTTGGGGTACACTTACGTTCAACATTTTACATTTCAAATTTAATGACGAATTTATTTTTGCAGCTACATTATTAGACTTTTTTCTTTCTTTCACGACTCATCAGACGGTAACTATGCTGGGCCTGAAAGTTTGTGCCAAGCCTAGAGGAATGAGGCGTCAGCCCTGGACATCTAGACCAAGGCATCATGATGTGGTGGTAACAGTGGCAGTGTCATGTAATGTCAAAAAACCTGAGAGCCATAGCTACAGATAAACAACCAGAAAGAGAAAACGCGAGAATCATTTCTAACATTTGTAGGCTACATTTGTAGACCATGGTGGCTCAGAGGTTAAGATGCTGAGCTGCAGATCGGAAGGTCTGTAGTTCAGCAGTTCGAGATCCGAGTGTGCCACGTGACAGAGTGAGCTCCAGTCTCTGGCCCCAGCTCCTGCCAACCTAGCAGTTCAAAAGCAAGAAATTGCAAGTAGATAAATAGGTGCCCGCTTCGGTGGGAAGGTAACAGTGTTCTGTGCGTCTCGGCGCTTAGTCATGCCAGCCACATGACCACGGAGAAGTCTTTGGACAGTGCTGGCTTCTTCAGCTTGGAAACGGAGATGAGCACCGCAACCCTAGAGTCAGATTTGACTGGCTTTTGAGCAAGGGAAACCTTTACCTTTTAGGCTACATTCTTACTTGTCTTTGGAATATGGTGAACACGATGGCTTCACCTTAGAAGCTAAAAAAAATATATTCCGCAGGTTAGGAAAGGCACAAACAGGTATAAGAAAAAGCCTACATGGTTAACAAACAAAGTAATGGAAGCTGTAAAAGGTAAAAAGGATTCCTTTAAGCGGTGGAAAGCTAGTCACAGTGAGGCTGATAAAACAGAACACAGGCTATGGCAAATAAAATGCAAGTCTGTGGTCAGGCAGGCAAAAAGGGAATATGAGGAGCATATAGCAAAAAATGTAAAGACCAACAATAAAACTTTCTTCAAATACATTAGAAACAGGAAACCAGCCAGGGAGGCAGTGGGGCCCTTGGATGACCAAGGGGTAAAAGGAGTACTGAAGGATGATAGGGAAATGGCTGAGACCGGAGCGCTGATTTAGCGATCCGCACTCACGGGGGCAACTTGGCTATTAGATATATAGATATGCTCTGCAGTCTTACCTGAGAATTGTTTTTTTCCTGAAGATTGTTGATTTGTTAACTGTATACAGCCACACTCTACAAGTGTTAAAATGATTCTTGCAGTTTGAAGTTATACATGAGTCCTATTCAGAAGAAGACTCACAAAAGGAATACTTTATCTGGAAATTTCATCAGTCTATATTATAACCACCTTTGTTTTGGACTTACAGCATGATAAAAAGTAGAGACATCCCCCTGCCAACAAAGGTCCGCATGGTCAAAGCAATGGTATTCCCAGTAGTCATGTATGGCTGCGAGAGTTGGACTATAAGGAAGGCCGAGCGCCGAAGAATAGATTCTTTTGAACTATGGTGCTGGAGAAGACTCTTGAGAGTCCCTTGGACTGCAAGAAGATCAAATCAGCCAATCCTAAAAGAAATCAACCCTGACTGTTCCCTGGAAGGCCAGATAATGAAACTGAAGCTCAAATACTTTGGCCACCAAATGAGAAGGGAGCACTCTCTGGAGAAGACCCTGATGCTGGGAAAGATTGAAGGTCAACGAAGACGGGGACAGCAAAGGATGAGGTGGTTAGACAGTGTCATCGATGCAACGAACATGAAATTGAGCCAACTTCAGAGGACGGCGGAAAACAGGAAGGCCTGGCATGATCTGGTCCATGGGGTTGCGAAGAGTCGGACTCGACTGTGCGATTGAACAACAACAAAAGTACTTTGTACCTTCCATTGATTCATATTGCTTTGTTATGATCATATATTACACTATTTGGACACAATTCATGAGTAATTGTTTACTTCAGCGTCTATACACAGCGTTGCGTTTTCTCTTTCTTAGTCTCGTGTAATGGTCAGAATGTCAGACTAGGATTTTCTACCATATATGAGGAAAAGGCTTTGTAAAGAGCAGATCAGTTAAAAGTAAGATTAAGCTGCTTTGCTTGTGGGGCGAGGCCGACCATTTGATCTAGTAACTGGGGGATGCTTCAGTTTTCATAGAAGGAACAGGGTGGGGCCTGTCTGTGGCCCTGCCCCCCCCCAATCAAAGGCAACACCAGGTTCATGGCTGTCCCCTTCTGTTTCCTGCCCTTGGCGTCACTTGTACAAAACCCGCCCCACTTCAATTTGTCTAAGATAACAGAAGTGTCAGGAATATTTCCAGTTCAGGACTGAACTGTGCTTGGCTTCCTCTTGCACAAGAAAGAAAGAACAGGCTGGATTAATCAGCAAGCACCCAGCTTCAGGGCCAGGAACTGGTGGAAATGTTTGCGCTGGTCGAGCTGACCTGTTAAAACCATAGATTCAGGTGGGGTAGCCATGTTGGTCTGAAGCAACTGAACAAAGTGTGAGTCCAGCGGCACCTTGAAGTCCAACAAAGTTCAATTCTGAGTGCTTTCAGGTGCATGCACACAAAAGCTTATACCCAGAGTTAAACTTGTTGGTCTTCAAAGTGCCACTGGACGCAAACTTTGTTTTGTGAAGACCACGTGAGAATTGCCAGGGTGGGCCATCTGTCACGGGAAGGAAACTAAACTTCTGCCAAGAGGGGGAAGCTAGTGTGGTTATACATCCACTGGGACGTTCTCTCTTCGTTGGGCATTTCATTGAGACCAGTGGTGACACGGCAAGAGCATTAATGTGCAGGTCCTGTTAATTTCAGCAGGGCCCATGACACCTGGGGGATTGCACCCCCCCCCCCAATTTTATCGGTGCTTACTGCTTCTTGGTCGAGAGGTGTTCTTTCTAAGAACGTGCCCAACCGTCCCATCTTGCAGTGTGTGTTGTGAGGGAAGCCACAGGTGGATGGAAAAAGAAATTGGTCCCCAAGGGGAAACTTATTACAGGTATTGCCTGGCAAGCGAGATACACATGTTGGCGGCGCTGTCTCTTGGGAGGCTGCAAAAAACTGGGTCTTGCAGGGATGGCTTAGTGTGAGACAAAGCCATGCTCTGGGGCAAATTTGCCATGTCCTGCACCTTTCCTGGAATGTTTCTAGGAAGGTGAAAGTGAAGGCTTCCCCTTTGTTTTATTTCTGCGCTGGGGAAATTCTCACTTGCTTCCTGTTTGGGTGCCGGCTACTGAACAAAGCTCCAGAGTGTGGCTGGTTAACGAAGAAAAGACGACAGCCGTGCATAATATGGGGTGCTGCTGGTGGTGGACCCATCACCTGCCCTCCAACCGATTAAATTACATAATATATAAATAAATAACATAAAACCCAAACCTCTGTTGCCTTTTGGAGGATATTTAAAAGAAATGACGAAGCCTAATGCTCTAGACACCGAAGCAGTCATTCAATGCTGGGGGGGGGACGGACGGGACACCATCTTTTATATGTATGTGCTTATGGTAAGGGGCTTTCACGGCAAGTGAGAAGCAGAGGGGGTTTGCCATGGCCTTCCGCTGCAGAGCCTTCCTTGGTGGTCTCCCATCCAAGTACTGACCCCGCTTAGCTTCTCCCAGCAAAGGGCTTTCATGGCAAGTGAGAAGCAGAGGTGGTTGGCCATGGCCTTCCGCTGCAGAGCCTTCCTTGGTGGTCTCCCATCCAAGTACTGACCCCGCTTAGCTTCTCCCAGCAAAGGGCTTTCATGGCAAGTGAGAAGCAGAGGTGGTTGGCCATGGCCTTCCGCTGCAGAGCCTTCCTTGGTGGTCTCCCATCCAAGTACTGACCCCGCTTAGCTTCTCCCAGCAAAGGGCTTTCATGGCAAGTGAGAAGCAGAGGTGGTTGGCCATGGCCTTCCGCTGCAGAGCCTTCCTTGGTGGTCTCCCATCCAAGTACTGACCCCGCTTAGCTTCTCCCAGCAAAGGGCTTTCATGGCAAGTGAGAAGCAGAGGTGGTTGGCCATGGCCTTCCGCTGCAGAGCCTTCCTTGGTGGTCTCCCATCCAAGTACTGACCCCGCTTAGCTTCTCCCAGCAAAGGGCTTTCATGGCAAGTGAGAAGCAGAGGTGGTTGGCCATGGCCTTCCGCTGCAGAGCCTTCCTTGGTGGTCTCCCATCCAAGTACTGACCCCGCTTAGCTTCTCCCAGCAAAGGGCTTTCATGGCAAGTGAGAAGCAGAGGTGGTTGGCCATGGCCTTCCGCTGCAGAGCCTTCCTTGGTGGTCTCCCATCCAAGTACTGACCCCGCTTAGCTTCTCCCAGCAAAGGGCTTTCATGGCAAGTGAGAAGCAGAGGTGGTTGGCCATGGCCTTCCGCTGCAGAGCCTTCCTTGGTGGTCTCCCATCCAAGTACTGACCCCGCTTAGCTTCTCCCAGCAAAGGGCTTTCATGGCAAGTGAGAAGCAGAGGTGGTTGGCCATGGCCTTCCGCTGCAGAGCCTTCCTTGGTGGTCTCCCATCCAAGTACTGACCCCGCTTAGCTTCTCCCAGCAAAGGGCTTTCATGGCAAGTGAGAAGCAGAGGTGGTTGGCCATGGCCTTCCGCTGCAGAGCCTTCCTTGGTGGTCTCCCATCCAAGTACTGACCCCGCTTAGCTTCTCCCAGCAAAGGGCTTTCATGGCAAGTGAGAAGCAGAGGTGGTTGGCCATGGCCTTCCGCTGCAGAGCCTTCCTTGGTGGTCTCCCATCCAAGTACTGACCCCGCTTAGCTTCTCCCAGCAAAGGGCTTTCATGGCAAGTGAGAAGCAGAGGTGGTTGGCCATGGCCTTCCGCTGCAGAGCCTTCCTTGGTGGTCTCCCATCCAAGTACTGACCCCGCTTAGCTTCTCCCAGCAAAGGGCTTTCATGGCAAGTGAGAAGCAGAGGTGGTTGGCCATGGCCTTCCGCTGCAGAGCCTTCCTTGGTGGTCTCCCATCCAAGTACTGACCCCGCTTAGCTTCTCCCAGCAAAGGGCTTTCATGGCAAGTGAGAAGCAGAGGTGGTTGGCCATGGCCTTCCGCTGCAGAGCCTTCCTTGGTGGTCTCCCATCCAAGTACTGACCCCGCTTAGCTTCTCCCAGCAAAGGGCTTTCATGGCAAGTGAGAAGCAGAGGTGGTTGGCCATGGCCTTCCGCTGCAGAGCCTTCCTTGGTGGTCTCCCATCCAAGTACTGACCCCGCTTAGCTTCTCCCAGCAAAGGGCTTTCATGGCAAGTGAGAAGCAGAGGTGGTTGGCCATGGCCTTCCGCTGCAGAGCCTTCCTTGGTGGTCTCCCATCTAAGTACTGACCCTGCTTAGTTTCTCCCAGCAAAGGGCTTTCACGGCAAGTGAGAAGCAGAGGTGGTTTGCCATTGCCTTCCTCTGCAGTCTTCCTTGGTAGTCTCCCATCTAAGTACCGAACTTGCTTAGCTTCTAGCTTGTGGTAACCCAGCAAGGGGCTCTCACGGCAAGTGAGAAGCAGAAGTGGTTTGCCATGGCCTTCCTCTGCAGAGCCTTCCTTGGTGGCCTCCCATCTAAGTACTGAACCTGCTTAGCTTCTCCCAGCAAAGGGCTTTCACGGCAAGTGAGAAGCAGAGGTCGATTGCCATGACCTTCCGCTGCAGAGCCTTCCTTGGTGGTCTCCCATCCAAGTACCGACCCTGCTTAGCTTCTCCCAGCAAAGATCTTTCCAGGCAAGTGAGAAGCAGAGGTGGTTTGCCATGGCCTTCCTCTGTAAGAGTCTTCCTTGGTGGTCCCCCATACACGTATCAACCCTGCTTAGCTGCCCAGGTGGGGCTGTCCAGTGCCACCTGCCCTCCTGCCATCTTGCTGTTTTCCTACTGTAGTGTCGACATAGTAAAGGCAAAAGTTCCCTTGCTCGAAAGCCAGTCGAATCCGACTCTAGGGTTGCGGTGCTCATCTCCGTTTCAAAGCCGAAGAGCCAGCGCTGTCCGAAGACATTTCCATGGTCATGTGGCCGGCGTGACTAAACACCAAGGCGCACGGAACGCTGTTACCTTCCTAGTAAAGGTAAAGGTTCCCTTGCTCGAAAGCCAGTCGAATCCGACTCTAGGGTTGCGGCCGGGGGTCATTTCGTAGAAAAAGAGCTAGGGGAACTCATTAGCATAACTCATTAGCATATGCCACACCCCCTGACATCAGGGGCCCGGCGGTGGACCTGCAAGGCCAGCGGGAGTGCGAGGAAGCCCTGCCAAGGCCCTCCCTGGCCCCAGGCAGGCAGGGGTGCGGAGAGGCTGGGAGGAAGCAACTTACCCTCCCTCTTCTCCTGCCTCCTCCTGGCTGAATGAGGGCTGGAAGCGGGGCGGCCGGAAGCAGGGGGCGGGGCTTCGTCATGTGCCCCGCCCCCTGCACCTCACCCGGGGGAACTGCGTTCCCCCCCGAAATGACCTTTGGTTGCGGTGCTCATCTCCGTTTCAAAGCTGAAGCTCAATGGCCAGGCTGGGTGGGACGTGGAACCCACAAAGGAAGGTCTCCTTTAGACCCTGGGGCATCTCCCAAGTCCTTGAAATCTCAGTGCCACTCATGTTGTCCTGGAACGGCAGCCAGGAGATTTTATATGTATCGTCATTTATCACTGTAATGAGGTCTCCATCAGAATGGATCAAGCGTCCCTCTGACGGTGATAAATCTAACTTTTCAAAGGTGGTAATTGCAACCTCAAGAGCACATACAATACCACTAGATCTAGCTTGTCTGCGGAAGTTGGTGGAGGTTTATTGCTCCTGGGGTAGGGTTACCAACTCGATGTTGGGAAATTTCTGGAGATTTGGGGATGGAGACTAGGGAGGTGGGGTTCGGGGAGAGAAGGGACCCCCCCCTTCAAGGTATAAAGTCACAGAGTCTTTTGTCATCTCTTCTAGGGGAACTGATACTCCCCCCCACACACACACACAACTGCAGTTTCACCAGTTTAAACTGATTGCCAGCATTGTTCTTAATCCTCAAAGACAAAAAGAAGAAAGGGACAGGGGACCCCATCTTTGTTCCTTTCAGGGGAACAGCCGCAGAAAATGGAGTTGATCTTGATCAGACAGATTGCACGGGGGGGGGGGGCGGTAGAGTTAAGCCCCTCCCAGGTCTGGAGGGAGCATTTGAAAGATGCGGATTGAAAAGTACTGAGACTGACGCACAGGGCTATTTTTGGGCAGGAACGCACAGGAACGGAGTTCCGGCTGGCTCCCAAGTTGGCCATGCCCAGCAGGAACTCATTAGCATAATAGGCCACACCCAACAGCAAGAACTCATTAGGATTGGCTACTTTAGGGGTGTGTGGCCTAACATGCAAAGGAGTTCCTGCTACCAAAAAGAGCCCTGGTTGACAACAAACAAGGTCAACAGAATAAGAAGCAAAAGGTGGGTGTGGCTAGATGACCACACTTCTGGTAACATGGGGGTGTGGCCTAATGGGCTAATGAGCTGTGCTGTCAGGGGTGTGGCCTAATATGCGAATGTGTTTCTGGTGTTGGGTGTGGCCTATTATGCTAATGAGTTCCTGCTGGGCTTTTTCTACAAAAAGAGCCCTGCGTGACGCAGCGTAGTGTGGTTTCAGCTCATACTTTACTTAGTGATTTCAGAAAATAGGAGATACAGTAGCTAGCCCACAGGCTGCTTATATGTCCGCTTACAACCACACCCATTGCACACACACACACCCGTGATAGGCTATATACAAGAGTTACAATCTTATAGGTTCTCTGTAGAATCCTTACTTGCCGGTTGGCGGGTTTTAGGACCCGAGGGCTCTACTGTCCCTGGTAGCGAAGCTTCACTAGCTTGTCTGGCCATGTGGTGCCCTGACCGCGTGTGCGGTTCTGCTAGTACACAACACCCCTCCCCCCAAGGTCTAGAGCATGTCTGACACACACAGTCCCTTAAGTTGGTAGGGCTCCACCGTTCTTGTGTTGACCGTCGGACCTCAGGTGGCGTGGCAGGGCTGTTTGGTTCACTTGCTGCCAGTTCTGAGGAAGGGGTTCAGAGGCTCTGGCCGGGACTCCTGACAAGGCTGACAACTCTTCACCTTGTTCTCTATTTTGCCATTTAACCCCGGTCACCACACATAGCTTCTAGCTAGGGCCTTCGTTCTGACAATCCCAGCATAGTTTTCATGTAAGGCAGTGATCCTCTGTGTGTGCAGGGGGTGGGTATCACCACTCTGCTTCCCCAGAGAAGGCACCCTTTGTGAGCCGACAATTTGTCTCGTCTGGAATAGAATGCCGTGAACTCTGGCCCCACCGGGCCTCTGGGCCACCCCCTTACCACCCAGTCGAGGACCCGGGAGAGGAGACGATCTCGGTCCGTTAGGCACACAACGTCCAAGACCAGAACTGGGCTGTCCGGGAGGTCCTCCAGGAGGGCGATGTGGTGGGCAGGAGCAGGGTCCGGATCGCTGGACGGAAGCGGGAGGCAGCTCAAAGTGTCTACGTGGCCTTGCCAGGTCTGTGGACAAGGTTGTATTGATAGCCTGCCAAAAAAATGGACCAGCGGAGCACCCTCGGGGACAGCATTTGCAGAGTTTGGTGATCCGGCAGGGGTTTCTGATCCGTGACCACTGTGAAGGGCTGACCGTAAAGGTAGTGGTGACATTTCTTAACCCCCGCCGCAATCGGCAAGGCCTCTTTGTCAATCTGTGCGTAGTTGTGCTCCGCGGCCGTTAGCGTGCAGGAATAATATGCGATCAGCACCTCCTGGCTGTCAGCCAGCCGGTGGCCCAACACCACCCCCACCCCATAAGGAGACGCATCACAAGCCAGAATTACCGGAAGATCCTCATTAAAATGTGCAAGAACGGTGTTAGAAGATAGCAGGTCTTTAACGGCTTGGAAAGCGGAGGCGTGTTTGGGGCCCCAAGACCACGGCATGCTTTTGTCGAGTAAGCAGTGCAGGGGTTCCGCCACTGTGGCTTTGTGGGGCAGAAATGAATGATAAAAGTTTAAAAGGCCTAAGAAGGCCTGCAATTCCAGTTTCGATGAGGGGGCGGGGGCGTCCACTATGGCCCGGATCTTCTTGGATGTGGGGGGGATACCTTGAGTGTCTACCGTGAACCCCAGGAAATCCACCCGAGGAACACCTAACAAACACTTTTCGCATTTCACATTCAGTCCCGCCCCATTGAAGCGCTGAAGGACCGTTCTGAGATGAGAGGCGAAAATTTCTGCATCCGGAGCCGCGATTAAAACATTGTCAAAGAACGGCTGCACTCCAGGGATCCCTTTAAGGAGACAATCCATTAGGTTCTGGAATATCCCCAGAGCCACACTCACCCCAAATTGCAATCGTTTAACTCGAAAAGCCCCTTTGTGGGTTACAATAGTTTGGGTTTCCGCGGTGGCGTCATCAACCGGCAGCTGTTGATATGCCTGGGCTAGGTCCAGTTCCCCAAAAACCCTGGCCCCGGCGAGGCAAGCGAGCACATGACTCATGACTGGTACCGGGTATGCATGATCCTGTAAAGCCTTATTTATAGTCTACACATATATGGACGTCCCCATTTTGCTTCACTGCAGTGACTATCGGGGTCTCCCATTTAGCGTGAGGCACAGGTTCCAGCACCCCTTGAGCCACCAGGCGATCTGACTCGGCCTCTATCTTGGGCCGTAACGCTAAGGGGGGTTGCCTGTGCTTGAGTCTGATGGGCCACACCTTGGGGTCTAAATCCAGAGAGACCGGGGGCCCCCGTATAGCGACCGAGAGTACTCTGGAAAACTCTGGGGAATTCTTCACACACCCGATCCCAGTCGGCCATCTTTACCTGGTTTACTCCTGTTACCCCAAAACTCAGAGGCCCAAACCAAGACAGACCCAAAAAACCCGTGAGCCTCCCCTCTACCACCACCAAGTCCAATAGTCCATCAAAGTCCTTGTATTTGACTCTGAATTTGCCCCACCCCTTAATAGTTACCGGGTTCTTTTGGAAATCCCTGAGGGATAGACCCCGCAGTTTCTCTAGGGGGGTGTCCCCCTCATGGGCATAAACCCTGCAGTGTGTCCGCCAAGATGATGGAGAAGGACGACCCAGTGTCCCACTCCATCTTGCAGGGGGACCCCTCTATTAGAACAGTCACGTGCATCTTATTTGGGGCATCTGGGGGCAAATTCAGTACCTGACGTTCGTTGCTGCTCATGGAGTCTAATGATGCGGAATGTGTTGTCTTCTGATGCTGCTGAGTTCCCTTGGAGTGACAGACCCGTGCGATGTGGCCGGTCTTTCCACACATCCTGCAGATCATGTTGCGGAGCCTACAAGACCAGCACTCATGGTCTTCTCCGCAGCTTGCGCACCCTACGGCTGAGTTGGCTTGGCGGTGTGCAGGTCCTGACGAGCATAGCCCTGGGGCGCTGGTCTGGGCAGATCGCCACAGCTGATGGACATCCTCGTTGTCGGAGTCGCCGGAGTCCTGGATGACGTTGGCCGGGTGAGCGGTGGTGGCTTGTCGATCCTGTTGGGACGTCTCGAACGCCGTGGCCGTCTGTAGGGCCTTCTCTAATTTCCGCTCGTCGAGGCCAACCAACTTGCGCCGGAGCTTTGGCTCCTGGATCCCCCACACGAATTGGGTCAGCAGCGCGTCGTCCATGTTGGGGAAGTCACAGTCTATGGCCAGTCATTGGATGTCGGCCAGGAAATCGGGGGTGGTCTCACTGGGCTTCCGGGTCCAGGTGATGAAGTCCATCTGCATGGCCATGACCGAAGGCTTCGGGGTGTAGTACCCATTCAGGGCCTTGATCAGGTCATCGTAGGTGGCTTCCTCCATCAGGACGATGAGGCTCCTTGCTAGCTGTATTGTGGCGACGACGCACGTGTGAGGGAGCCATCATTTCTTCAGGTCCATGTCCGTCGTTTTCTGGATTTTAAAGAAATGGGTTAGCTGTTTGACCCAGGATTCCCATAGCTCGGGATGGGCAGGGTCGAACGTGGAGATCTGTCCCTCAGCGGCAGCCATGACTAGAGCGTGTAGCGGTGAACAGAGGAGTGGGGCATATGGCAATGCTGCCGGGGAGTGGTGCCGAGCGCGGTGTCCTCGTGGCGATGGGGCTCGGTGCCGGGCTGGAGTCAGGCTCGCTCATCGGGATCCCACCTTCGTCGCCAGTGAAAAGTACTGAGACTGACGCATCGTAGCGTGATTTTCATCTCATACTTTACTTAGTGATTTCAGAAAACAGGAGATACAGTAGCTAGCCCGCAGGCTGCTTATATGTCCGTTTACAACCACACCCATCACACACACCCACACCCCTGATAGGCTATATACAAGAGTTACAATCTTAGAGGTTCTCTGTAGAAACCTTACTCACCGGTTGGCGGGTTTTAGGATCCGAGGGCTCTATAGTCCCTGGTAGCGAAGCTTCGCTAGCTTGTCTGTCCATGTGGTGCCCCAACCGCGTGTGTGGTTCTGCTAGTACACAACACGGATAGTATCCCACACCATGGACCTCCTGACATCTCAGTGTGGAGTGCTGGGTTAGCATGTCAGACTAGGATTTGGACGATAGGGTTGCCAGCTCCGGGGTTTGGGAAATACCTGGAGATTGGGGGCGAGGCGGGGCTGAGCCTGAGGAGGGCAGGGTTTGGGGGACTTCAATGGCATATAAATGCTGTACGGCCCACCTTCACAGTGGCCATTTTCTCTAGGCGAAGTGACCCCTCTCGCTTGGAGACCAGTTGGAATCCCAGGAGATCTCCAGCCACCATCTGGGGATTGGCAACACCCCTGGGTGACCAAGGTTCAAATCCTTGCTCTGCCATGGACGTTTGGTGGGTGACCCTGAACCAGTGACACCCGCTCATCCTAACCTACCTCACAAGCCGTGTTCCCTCTAAGCTGAGTTAGTGTGAGCTAGCTCACAGTTTTTTGGCCTCCGGCTCACACATTTTTGTCTTAGCTCAGGAAGGATGGCTCCAGAGCAAACTAATGTATGCAGTAGCCAAATCGCTCGCTCACAATTTTAATGCCAGTAGCTCACAAAGTAGAATTTCTGCTCACAAGACTCCACGGCTTAGAGGGAACGTTGCTCACAGGTATGGTTTTCAACTCTGAGTTGGGGGAATTTTAGAAGGTTTGGGTGGTGAAGCCTGGAGAGGGCGGAGGATAACGCCACAGAGTCCACCGTTTTCTCCAGGGAGTCTGGGGACCAGTCGGAATTCCAGGAGAGCTCCAGGCCCTGCATGGAACTTAACAAAAACCTGTGTATACTGATATCATATGGGAAACGGCAATTTCAGATAGTTTTTGGTAAAAAACCCTCAATAAACTTAAAAGGTAAAGGTTCCCTTGCTCGAAAGCCAGTCGAATCCGACTCTAGGCTTGCGGTGCTCATCTCCATTTCCAAGCCGAAGAGCCAGCGCTGTCCGAAGACGTTTCCGTGGTCATGTGGCCGGCATGACTAAACACCAAGGCGCACGGAACGCTGTTACCTTCCCACCCAAGTGGTCCCTATTTATCTACTTGCAATTTCTTGCTTTCAAACTGCTAGGTTGGCAGGAGCTGGAACTAGAGACGGGAGCTCACTCCGTCATGCGGCACTCGGGTCTTGAACTGCTGAACTACTGACCTTCCATAGCCTGCAGTTCAGCATCTTAACCACTTGAGCCACCCCTGCTTATATAAACTTATATAGGTGTTGATTCTTAATATTTTAAAGTTCTCAAATAGTTCTTAACTGTCAGCAAACTGCCAATGTGTTTCCCTGTACTCTGTGTATGCTCTTATGTTTCACTATGCTCTGTGTGTATTCGTCTGTATCCTTATTCTTTGGGTATGCGCTTGGTTGCATTCACTTTCCCATGTATTCCTGTTTATACGCTTAATTGCCTAGTTGCAGGAACGTCCGTATCTCTCAAGGCCACAGGTGGTTGCCGGCAGGTAGTAGCTTGAGTGACCTCATGGCTTTATCCATGAGAAGCAGTATGTTATGATTAAGTAGGAGCGTTGCTTCCCAGGCTCAATGGCGTGCGCGGGAAGTCCCGCAATTGGGCCTCAGCTTTTTGAATTAACTATAATCTCTTGGGATCCATGCTTATGCCTCATTCTGAACAGTGATCCTGTTATGCACCTATTGCTTCAAATAAAGAAACCTCTTTTCTGCAAGTGTGTTCTTCGTTGATGCGATGGGAGTCTGACATACGCAGAAGTATAATAAATTCAAAAAGTACAAAAGGATCAATGTTAGCACTCTGATTTCCGCTGTAAACACGGTCCATAAGTAGTGTTCCCTCTGGAGACGCCCAGTCTTAGACTTGGTGAAAATTCATAAAGGCAAAGGTTCCAGCGACTCCCTTTACACGAAGGCTAGCCACGGGGTATTGCGTTTCACCAACAGCTTCTTCGAAAGCAGAACCAAACAATCAGAAATTTATATATTTAACATTTAAAAGGTAAGCCACAGTATATTCCCAGTGAGGAGAAAACTAGCTAGAAGGTAGTCAAATTTCAAATTCAAATACCTTTTATTGGCATACAATATTAGAAGCATTTCCCAATAATACAATCCAAAAGAAATTATAAAATAGCTAGTCGTGGCTATGTCAGGCCTAATTCAAGTTGTCACAAGCTAGATTTGACCATACAAAAGATGCCTGAATCATAAAATAAATTGGCATTCTAAACTTTTAAACTTAAGTTTTTAGACTTATAATTTAAGAATCATTAATATGATCAGGGTCACTCTTCCGTTTTATAAAACCATGGAGAAACTTAGCGGTCAGTTCAATGATCTCCGCTACTCGCTAGAAGGTAGTGTCAAGTTGCAGCCAAATTATGGGGACCCTGTGGGCTTTTCAAGGAGGGAGTGGTCTGCCGTTGCCTGCCTCTGGACTTCCTTGGTGGTCTCCCGTCCAAGTACTAACCAAGGCTGACCCTGCTTAGCTTCTGAGACCTGATGAGATATGGGCCAGCCTGGGCCATCCAGGATAATTGAACAAAGTATAAATAAATAAGACTAACCTTCAGATATCAAGACCAGGGATCCCCAAATTCTCATTCTGATTCATACTTGCATTTCTGTCAAAGAGGTGATAACATCTGACCAAAGAGAAACATAACAACGCCATGGGAAGAGATACTTGCTTGGCTGGGGATTGACTTTCTACGTGCCCTCGTCATGGCGGATGAAAGCTAAGCAGGGTTGGCCCAGTGAGACAGCAAACCTTTTGGCAGGATTTCATTTCGCTTGGCTCCGGCTTGGGTCGAAGCATTTCAGCTCCAGCTCAGCTGTTACCCCTGGCATAGTTTACATCCCTGGTCCTTCTCAAATAATACCACTCAGAGTCCCCTGCCAAAAAATGACATTTAATACAGGTTCTGAATGGCATGGGAGAAGAGGACAGACAACGTTTTTGCAAACATTTCCCTATTACAAATAATAAAGTCCTAACATACATTTTAAGGCTGGTATACGTGTTCTGGGTGTGTGCATGTGCGCGCACACAAGCGTGTTGAAAATACACTACAGTTTTCTACCATGTATCTGAAGGGCAAATGAATTGTCTTTCCTGGGGCTGCCAACCAGCGATGTGCAATTTCTTTTCTTGGTATTTTTTCAATTGTATTTATTTTTATTTATTTATCATTCAATTTATATCCCGCTTGAACCCCAAAGGGTCTCTGAGCGGCTTACGTACAATCATTGGTTCCTAACTAAGACCACAATTATACAGGGGGTGACTTCCTACCAGCACCCGGCAGCAGGGCTTGTTGTTGGAGTCTGGCTTCTTCCGGCGGCCTCGGGTGTCGGCGCTCCACTTCCAATCTCCTGGGGCAGATTTCTTCCTGTTCCTTGGCTTCCTCCGGTGGGTTCCTCCAGTGCACGGCCCCGCAACCGCCACGGCTCCGACCATCGTCCTTTTCGGCTCCGTCGCGCAGTGCCGACACGCCACCATACCTCCGTGGCTCCGCCTCTGCCGGATTCAGCCGCTCACGCTGCACTCGCAGGGCGCTCCTCAGCCGCTCCATCACTCTGCCTGCCACTCCGCCATTGCCGCCGCCGCCTCTGCTGCACGCCCCACTAGAGGATTTGATTTATTGGACCCCCCAAAATTTTGGGATTCCCAAAAAATACTGGATCCCAATACCGGTAAAGTATTTGGATCGGGGATTTTTCAGAAATCCTGGATTTTTTCTGGTCCAGTAAACCCGTGAAGAAAAGAAACAAGGGGGGGGGGGCAAAGCCACAAAAAACAACTGCACAAGACAGCCCGAGCTGAGCCAGCAGGGAGACTGTGTTCCACCGGCTCAGGTGTTTTTCAGCTCTCTTGTGCAGTCCCTTCAAACAGGAATGTCTTCTGCAGTCCCTTTAAACACATCCTTTAAATGGGCTGTCTTCTGCAGTCCCTTTAAACACATCCTTTAAATGGGCTGTCTTCTGCAGTCCCTTTAAACACATCCTTTAAATGGGCTGTCTTCTGCAGTCCCTTTAAACACATCCTTTAAATGGGCTGTCTTCTGCAGTCCCTTTAAACACATCCTTTAAATGGGCTGTCTTCTGCAGTCCCTTTAAACACATCCTTTAAATGGGCTGTCTTCTGCAGTCTCTTTAAACACATCCTTTAAATGGGCTGTCTTCTGCAGTCCCTTTAAACACATCCCATTTAAAGGGACTGCAGAAGAAAGCCCGGAAAACAGCTGCATGGCAGAAGCAATCTGCTCCAGCTGCTCAGCTGCTTTTCGGTCTTTGCCGATCTTCCCAGTAATTTGGGGATTTTTCAGGAATTTACTTTGGTTTCCCCGAAGAATCCCGGATACTTTGGGATGCCAAAATAGACCTGGGAAATACCAGTAAGGTATTTCTTGGGTATATTTTTGGCTTGGGTAGATATAAATGCATGCCCCTACAGCTGACCTCTAAGTGGTGGCTGGAGATCTCCAGGTGCAGAGATCAGCTCCCCTGGAGAAAATGGCTGCTTTGGAAGGTGGACTCTGTGGCATTACTGTCAGCTACGCTGCCATGTGTGCGCAGATGTTTTCTATTTGCTTTGCATTCCTTCCCATGCGCTTAATTGCTTCAGAGCTGTAACGCTTATCTTTGATGTTGTACTGGTGGAGAATGTGGTGTCTATCGTCCGTGGGAGCTTCTCCGTTCCCAGCTTTGCAACCGTTAGAGAGCCCAGCAGTCTCCCGCGCACGGGAGCCCACCTAATTGGTTATTGCTGGGGGGAGGCGCATACGAATGCCCTATATCCTATTATGCACACAGGTAGCCCGCCATTCCTAACAGTGTTCATGTTATCGCATCTATGGCTTTTCAATAAAAGTAAAACCTTCCTGGAAGCGTGTACTTCGTTGTTTAGCTGTGGGTCCTGACATTTACACCCCATTGAAGTTCCTCATCTTCCTAAACCCCACCCTCCTCAGGCTCCAGCCCCACATCTCCAGGTATTTCTCAGTCTGGAGCTGGCAACCCCAGCTGCCCACCATAGATATATAAACTAGTCTACAAAATTCCATGTACTCTTCCAACGTTTTTTCACATGCTAACGTAACCCAGAAAGGGTTATGCAAGGGAGGGCTAGTAGGATATCGCAACCAACACATCAAAAGTGCATGCTCTTACCACTTAGGGCCCAATCCACCCCAACTCTGCCAACAAGATACGTTAGTTGGGATGAAGCATTTTCCTACAAATTGCTACTTGGTATAGGCCAAGATGGGTCGCCATGTCTGTCTGCCTGTAGCAGTAGAAAAGAGCAAGAGTCCAGTTGCACCATAAAGATTAACCAGATTTGTGGCAGGGGAGGAGCTTTTGTGAGTCACTGCTCACTTCTTCAGATACTTGTTCATGGAGGATTTCCCAAACTTCAGAGAGTATTTCCAGAACAGAACACAGGCTGATGAGGGAAGAAGCAGGTGGGGAAGGAACACACAAAGCTGCCTTCTAGTGAATCAGACCTTTTGGTCCATCCGGTATTACCTGCTCAGACTGGGAGTGGCTCTTCAGGGTCTTGGACTGAGGTATTTCACATTACCTACTGCTAGGTTCTTCTTACTGGAGATGTTGGGGATTGAACCTGGGATCTTCTGCATGCCAAACAGATGCTCTTCCACTGAGCCACAGCCTTGATTAAAGAGGCTCTTCCACCAGTGGAAGGTTCTTCACACTTGAGGAACATGCCACCCCCTGAGGACCACGTGACCACATGACATTACCTTGAGCCTTGATTCATGAAAGCTCCAGTCCTACCAAATGTGTTAAGTCTTTAAGGTGCTCCTGAACTCTTGCTCTTTTCTGTTCGGTACAGGATAATTTAAACAAAGAAAAGATCACACTGCAGAGAGCTTTATATTCCCCCCAGCCAGTGTTCCCTCTAAGCTGAGTTAGTGTGAGCTAGCTCACAGTTTTTTAGCCTCCAGCTCACACATTTTTGTCTTAGCTCAGGAAGGAGGGCTCCAGAGCAAACTATTTTATGCAGCAGCCAAATCGCTCGCTCACAACTTTAATGCCAGTAGCTCACAACGTAGAATTTTTGCTCACAAGACTCCACAGCTTAGAGGGAGCATTGCCCCCCACCCCCCAAATTTTGAACTGGCAGCCCCTCTAGTGATATTGGTCATTTCCTACCCGCCCCAACATACCACAACTGCTTTCCTGCTGCCCACGTTCGAGACGGCCATTAAGGTTATCTCGAAGGCCTGCCTTTACTTACTGCAAGTTAGACTTTGAACTAGGCCTGCGATGCTGTTCTTCGCTCTGCCGATGATCGGTCCCAGGGAAGAGATCCCGGTGCATTGTTAAGACAGAAGCGTGGCGGTGGCAAGGAAGTTTTAAGAGCACAGACCGAGCCAGAAAGAAAATGCCGCGGTCCATTGTTCTGTCACATCAAAGAGGCACTAATGAACCATCGGTTCACAAGCCTGACCTCCTTCTTCCTTTCAAAATCTGGTCTGGCCTTTTGCATGAAGGGCAGGCGATGACAGGCAGGCGAAAGAAGAAACAGAAAGAACCACCTCCCTTCAGTAATTATTTTTGTAAAGTGAAAATCATTAGGAAGCTTCCATATTCTGCCCTACTTTAAGCTCTGAATACGATCAGATGAAACGTTTTTCATCCTTCTGTTGGCCAAACTCAAGAGGAAACTTTGATCCTCAAAGATTTCGTAATAACCATTTTTAGTTTCTTTTCATGATTTTTGGACATACTTGGGATGCGACTCCCTCCTCTCTTCGTTTTTACGTGTTTTTAACTTTCTCTCTCTGCCTTCACAGGCAAGACGGTGGTCCATTTTTATTATCAGCGCAAACACTGCCAAAAGCGTTTCATATTTCTCTGAATTGTGAGGGGGGAAAGAGAGAGTTTGATCCACCACGTCCAAGATTCATAATGCATAAAATTTGGCCTTCAAATCTTCCTCCCTCAAAACCAATTGCTGGACATTAAAATTACAGTTATGTTTTCATGGAGCCATGTCAGCATTTTTTCAAACTTTCGACTTTGAGGGAACACATTCCACATCAGGTTATTGGAGAAACCCCCTACGTGGCCTGCCACAGTGGAAACTGTGATGCAGAAGAGTCCGTGGCCTGGTCTACTGCGCATGCTTCCTATTCACAGAAAATGAAGTAAGACAGTGAAGACTCTGAACAGATGCCTCAGAGTGAAATTATAGGGCTGCCAATCTCTAGGTCAGGGGTGTCAAACATGCAGCCTGGGGGCCGGATCAGGCCCCCAGACGGCTTCAATCAATCCTGCACTGCAACTGGCTGTCTTCTGCTTCTTCGAGTTCTGCTGCCGCCGCGTCATCATAAGTTTGCAGCTTGCAGATACACACCTGAACAGCATACTCAAGATTGCAACAACACAGACATTTTGATGCAATAATTCAGAACAAGAGGTGTCAGTTATCAGAGACTGTTAAATAAACAAAATATTGCAAGAGTGCTGATGTTTTAAGCATGTTTTTATTTTAAGTGTTTGCGTCCATTATAAAGATTATATGTCCGCTACCTGGCATTACATTTTATGAAACACATGGCCCGGCCCAACAAGGTCTCATTTATGTCAGATCCGGTCCTCATAACAAATGAGTATGACACCCATCCTCTAGGTGGTGGGTGGAGATCTCAGTTTGATGTAGTGGTTAGGAGCACAGACTCTAATCTGGAGAACCGGGTTTGATTCCCCACTCCTCCTAGCCTGGCACTCTAACCACTATGTCATGCTGGCTAATCCATGTTAGAGTTCTAGATGAGGCTGCACTCCTTTTAGAAGAGACGTTCCATAGCCATGGAGCGCTGTTAAAGACACTTTGGCAAGACACACCTTCGATTCTCTGCTCTGACCTTTTCAGCATTCTTCAAAGCCAAGACCCTCTTAAGCAGTGCTCCCTCTAAGCTGAGTTAGTGTGAGCTAGCTCACAGATTTTTCCAGCCTCAGGCTCACACATTTTTGTCTCAGCTCAGGAAGGAGGGCTCCAGACTATTTCATGCAGTAGTCAAATCGCTCGCTCACAACTTTAATGCCAGCGGCTCACAAAGTAGAATTTTTGCTCACAGGACTCCAACAGCTTAGAGGGAGCATTGCGAAGTACATTTATTTCTCCATCGAGGAAAGCCTGGAATGTGCAGAACCAGAGAGACGCACATGGAATCGAACATAGTTCCATCAGATGTTCACCAGGCTCTTTACCTGCCAGCAATGTTCCCTCTAAGCTGTGGAATCTTGTGAGCAGAAATTTGTGAGCTACTTTGTGAGCTACTGGCATTAAAGTTGTGAGCGAGTGATTTGGCTACTGCATACATTACCGTAGTTTGCTCTGGAGCCATCCTTCCTGAGCTAAGACAAAAATGCATGAGCTGGAGGCTAAAAAAACTGTGAGCTAGCTCACACTAACTCAGCTTAGAGGAAACACTGCCTTCTCTGCCTTCACAGGCAAGACGGTGGTCCATTTTTATTATCAGCGCAAACACTGCCAAAAGCGTTTCATATTTCTCTGAATTGTGAGGGGGGAAAGAGAGAGTTTGATCCACCACGTCCAAGATTCATAATGCATAAAATTTGGCCTTCAAATCTTCCTCCCTCAAAACCAATTGCTGGACATTAAAATTACAGTTATGTTTTCATGGAGCCATGTCAGCATTTTTTCAAACTTTCGACTTTGAGGGAACACATTCCACATCAGGTTATTGGAGAAACCCCCTACGTGGCCTGCCACAGTGGAAACTGTGATGCAGAAGAGTCCGTGGCCTGGTCTACTGCGCATGCTTCCTATTCACAGAAAATGAAGTAAGACAGTGAAGACTCTGAACAGATGCCTCAGAGTGAAATTATAGGGCTGCCAATCTCTAGGTCAGGGGTGTCAAACATGCAGCCTGGGGGCCGGATCAGGCCCCCAGACGGCTTCAATCAATCCTGCACTGCAACTGGCTGTCTTCTGCTTCTTCGAGTTCTGCTGCCGCCGCGTCATCATAAGTTTGCAGCTTGCAGATACACACCTGAACAGCATACTCAAGATTGCAACAACACAGACATTTTGATGCAATAATTCAGAACAAGAGGTGTCAGTTATCAGAGACTGTTAAATAAACAAAATATTGCAAGAGTGCTGATGTTTTAAGCATGTTTTTATTTTAAGTGTTTGCGTCCATTATAAAGATTATATGTCCGCTACCTGGCATTACATTTTATGAAACACATGGCCCGGCCCAACAAGGTCTCATTTATGTCAGATCCGGTCCTCATAACAAATGAGTATGACACCCATCCTCTAGGTGGTGGGTGGAGATCTCAGTTTGATGTAGTGGTTAGGAGCACAGACTCTAATCTGGAGAACCGGGTTTGATTCCCCACTCCTCCTAGCCTGGCACTCTAACCACTATGTCATGCTGGCTAATCCATGTTAGAGTTCTAGATGAGGCTGCACTCCTTTTAGAAGAGACGTTCCATAGCCATGGAGCGCTGTTAAAGACACTTTGGCAAGACACACCTTCGATTCTCTGCTCTGACCTTTTCAGCATTCTTCAAAGCCAAGACCCTCTTAAGCAGTGCTCCCTCTAAGCTGAGTTAGTGTGAGCTAGCTCACAGATTTTTCCAGCCTCAGGCTCACACATTTTTGTCTCAGCTCAGGAAGGAGGGCTCCAGACTATTTCATGCAGTAGTCAAATCGCTCGCTCACAACTTTAATGCCAGCGGCTCACAAAGTAGAATTTTTGCTCACAGGACTCCAACAGCTTAGAGGGAGCATTGCGAAGTACATTTATTTCTCCATCGAGGAAAGCCTGGAATGTGCAGAACCAGAGAGACGCACATGGAATCGAACATAGTTCCATCAGATGTTCACCAGGCTCTTTACCTGCCAGCAATGTTCCCTCTAAGCTGTGGAATCTTGTGAGCAGAAATTTGTGAGCTACTTTGTGAGCTACTGGCATTAAAGTTGTGAGCGAGTGATTTGGCTACTGCATACATTACCGTAGTTTGCTCTGGAGCCATCCTTCCTGAGCTAAGACAAAAATGCATGAGCTGGAGGCTAAAAAAACTGTGAGCTAGCTCACACTAACTCAGCTTAGAGGAAACACTGCCTACCAGTTGGCCAACCAACTTTTCTCTAGCCGACTGGTGAAGTGTGTGTGTATGTGTGGGGGGGCGGTTCTGAACAGCCGCTCAGTTGCCAGCCCGTCCAAGGCTCAGTGAAACAGTGATGTTCGGCATCTCAGTCTCCCACCTGGCAGACAGATCGTACGCACCGAGGGCAAGATCAGAAGGCACCAGCAGAACATGTTCTTTGGCCAGAGGCAAACTTCTTCAGTGTGAGTGGGCGGCTGCCTTCTGCGCTACTCTGCCCGAAGGGCCCCGGGGCACGTGGGTGGGAGGGGGGCAAAGGAGGTGAGGCACACATTCTGTGCCGATTATAGGACAGAAGTCAAAAGGCAGCCAACTCCAGGAAGAGGATGGAAGGAAAGCCCCATGCAACCTCTCACGGCATTTAAAGGCGAAGGCCTAATTTCCAGGTGAGAACATGACCAGGAAAGAGGGTCTCGGGGAACAGATATTCAATGGAATTATCCAACCACCGATGAACAGACAGAAGCACTAGCTATCTTAGCACTGAATCCATAACCAGAAATTTTGTGGAGGAGGAGCCTAAACATATACAGTTGTCCTCTCTGGGTTGAGGAATACCTGGAGATTGTGGGGGTGGAGCCAGAGGAGGGCGGGGTCTGGGGAGGGGACCTCAGCAGGCTGTATGCCACGGAGTCCACCCTCCAAAGCAGCCATTTTCTCCAGATAGGGTTGCCAAGTCTATCTTCGCCGGGAGCGGGGGGCTCCCGGCTGGCGTCTTGTGTGCGCACGCACGTCGCCCGGAAGTGACGGGAGGACGCCAGGCACGCTGGGGGCGGGGCCACGGCCATACAAGGGAAAACCATAGAGTTTTCCCTTGTATGGCCGTGCCCCCGCCCCCAGTGTGCCCGGCATGCCCGCGTCACTTCCGGGTGATGTGCACGTCGGGGTGGAGTTCCCCCCGGGGCCCAATCCGGCGCCGCCGGGGAACGGGCCTTTCGGGTGGGGGTTTCCCTGCCCCCCCCCGGGGGGGCTTGGGATACCTATCTCCAGAGGAACTGATCTCTGTCACCTGGAGACCAGCAATAATTCCAGGAGAGCTCCAGGTGCTCCCTGGAAGCTGGAAACCCTAGAGAAAGTCCCCCAAAGCAAAAAGGGAATCCCGGTTTCCCTCTACCTCATTGGAGTGGGAGGAGCTTCAGAAGAACTCAGGAGACATCATCTTTGTGACTTCAGGGAACCCCCCCATTCCGAAACAGCTGCTTTCATCATGGGATGATACTTGACTCAGACCCACCTAACGTTTTGTGACTGGCCCAAATTCCTATGGTGGCCATTTTGTGGTTGGGTGGCTCAGGCCCTACCAACGGCAGCCATTATATCTGTTCTCAAGGTTCTAGAAGCGCCCACAGGCTAAACCAGGTTGGGGACTCCTGGGACGCCTTGCTTAAGTTTGGTGTAGAGCCAGTTTGGTGTCGTGGTTAAGTGCGCGGACTCTAATCTGGGAGAACTGGGTTTGAGTCCCCACTCCTCCACATGCACCTGCTGGATGACCTTGGGCAAGCCATAGTTCTGGCACAAGCTGTCCTTGAAAAAGAGTGGGCTCTCTCAGAGCTCTCTCAGCCCCGCCTACCTCACAGGCAATGTTCCCTCTAAGCTGAGCTAGTGTGAGCTAGCTCACAGTTTTTTAGCCTCCGGCTCACAGATTTTTGTCTTAGCTCAGGAAGGAGGGCTCCAGAGCAAACTAATTCATGCAGCAGCCAAATTGCTCGCTCACAACTTTAATGCCAGGAGCTCACCAAGCAGAATTTTTGCTCACAGGACTCCACAGCTTAGAGGGGGCCTTGCTCACAGGGTGTCTGTTGTGGGGAGTGGAAGGGAAAGGAGTCTGTAAGCTGCTCTGAGACTCCTTTGGGTAGTGAAAGGCCGGGGGGAAATCCAATCTCTTCTCTTCTCTGAACTGTATTTAGCTTTTATTAAAAATCACCCTTAAAAATACGCCCAAAAAAACCAGGAGGAAGGGGGAGCAGGAAGGCCCAACTGGACGCGGAGACCTGGCCTTTTTGAGGGGACAGGGCAGCCGAGCAACGAGGGGAAAATCTAGTCCAGGAAACAGGTGAGAAGTAAACACGGTTACAATGAGCTCTTCCAGCCCCCTCGACCATTCCTGGTTTAGCAGAATATTTGAGCAGGTTTCGCTCTCCTCTGGTGCTCACAGAGCAGGAGTCCAACAGAAGCACTTTCAGCTGCAGGGCCGTCCTTCTGTGGTCAACGCTGGCAAAATGAGTCAAGTTTCCAGTAAAGCCTGGTTAGTTTTAGGTCTCTGTAAGGTCATAAATCTCACGCAGGAGCAGCCTGGGCTGGCAGAACCGAAGGAGGATCCAGTGACAAGAATACATGCAGCAGGAAGAGAAGACAGGTGAGGAGAGGCCAGCCTGAAAAAAAGGGATTATGGTGTTTGCATAGGCGGGCAGCTGCCCAAATTTTTGATTTCTGGCTCCGCTTCCAGCTTCTTCTGTGAGCTCAGCTTTTAAAACCATCCACTAGCTGATTAGCAAATTGAACATTTTTTATCTAATGAAAAAGACAAAACAAAAGGGCTCTTCCGTTATTACAACAAAAACGAACAGCCAAACCAATGACATTAGTTAATATTAGTTATTCTGATATGTGGCTGTCTGGTTCACAGAACTCAGGCTGAGTTCAAATTCAAGGGTGGGGGGGGAGACACACATTGAAAGACAACAGAACTGAAAGGAAATCTTTCCCATCTGCAGATGAGAACAGATCTTACAAAATTATATTTTTTTCTCCTGGGAGGATTTTATTTCCACCTATCACTGCTGGCCTTAATTGTACGGTAAGCAGCAGCCCTGCCTTTGGTGCAGACTCTAATCTGGGAGAACTGGGTTTGATTTCCCACTGCTCCACTCACAGCTGCTGGATGACCTTGGACAAGCCATAGTTCTGTCGAGGACAGTTCTGGAAAGAGCTCTCTCAGCCCCGCCTACCTCACAGGGTGTCTGTTGTGGGGAGGGGAAGGGTAAGGAGTTTGTAAGCCGCTCTGAGACTCTGAGTAAAGGGCGGGGTATAAATCCAATCTCTTCTTCTCTTCTACCTAGTATGTGATTGACTTGGGTGAGGACTGGTTTAGTATTTGGGCCAGTGTGTTGCTATTTAACTAGTGAGGATTTCCTGTTCTCTTTCCTATAAGTGTTGGTTCTAGTGTGATTCTACCATATGTTGCTCATAAATTCAGGTGGGGTAGCCGTGTTGGCACCTTGAAGACCAACAAAGCTTTATACACTGAATAAAAATTTGTTGGACTGAAAGGTGCCACTGGACTCAAACTTTGTTCTGTTGCTAATAAGTCTTGTGTTCTTTTGTTAATGTGATTCTTTTTGCCACTAGCAAAGATGCCAAACTCTGATGTCTTACAGTACTTCATTTCACGCTGTGCATGCCCACCTTGCACACAGATGAGGCAATTTCCACCAAGCAATATCACTACAGTGAGGGTTTTGCATCAAACACATGTAGTCGCTGTCCAAATAATGAACATGGAATGAGGAATGATGGTGGTTTTGCCACGCTTTCTAACTTTCTCGGAGTACTAAAGATCATCCTTTGCTTACTCAGCAATGCTGCCCATCTTCTATGGGTTGCAACGGTCTACTTCAATCCTCTTGGCCAGTAAGACTTAATTGCTTATGTAACTGCTGCCTGTTCTCCTATCTGTATGAAATTTGCCTAGAATGATTCCAGTTTGGTGTAGTGGTAAAGAGCAGTGGACTCTAATCCGGAGTGCCGGTTTGATTCCCCACTCCTCCACATGAAGCCAGCTGGGTGACCTTGGGTCAGTCACAGTTCTCCCAGAGCTGTTCTCTCAGGAGCAGTTCTCACAGAGCTCTCTCAGCCCCACTGACCTCACAGGGTCTGTTATGGGGAGAGGAAGGGAAGGTGATTGTAAGCCACTCTGAGACTCTGAGTGAAGGGTGGGGTATAAATCTAACTCTTCCTTGGACAAGGCTTGGTATTTTTGTTTTTTGGCCATCAATTTGCAGCTGACTTATGGTGAGCCCGTCGGGTTTTCAAGGCTGGAGAAAAAGAGAGGTGGGTTCCCACTGCCTGCTTCTGCGTAGCGACCCTGGCCTTCCTTGGTTGTTTCCCATCTAAGTACTAACCAGGGCCGACCCTGCTTGGCTTCTGAGATCTGACAAGATCCAGATAGCCTGGGCCCTCCATGTCAGCGCTGGACAAGAGGTACGACCAGGGCTTTGTAAGAAAAAGCCCAGCAGGAACTCATTAGCATAATAGGCCACACCCAACACCAGGGACTCATTAGCATATTAGGTCACACCCCGACAGCACAGTTCATTAGCATATTAGGCCACACCCCATGCCTTCCCTTGGCTTGCCCGGGCACCCTGTGGCTGCAGGGAGCTCAGGCAAGCCAGCCTTGGACAGGCCTTGGACAGGCCTTGGACAGGACATTTAAATGCCTCCCCGCCTCAGAGTCACCAGGGGGGTCCGCTCTCCAGGCCTTTCCTCTGTAGCCATGCATGCACAGGTTTAGCCCTGGGTACGACCCATTAAAAAATTAACCCAAAGTGGATGGGGGGGGGAAGTTACAGTTTGGAATAGCATTCCTCACTCAATCTAATAGCAAATGAAAACAAAACAAAATCCTTGCCAACAGGAATGACCTGAAAAGGAGAAGCAGTCAAATGAAAACACTCCCAACGTATCGCTCAGTTCCAGATCCTGGCATGCAAAGTTTTTAACTTGTGAAATCAAGGAAAAGGAATTTCCGTTGTCTTCTGTGAATTTTGAGATCTGCCTTGGAACTTGGAAGCAGAGGATTCTGGGACACAGCTGCAGGCACAAACTCTGGTCAAGCAGAATCCAGGCACCCTTCTCTTCGGACAAGCTGTCATTTACCTACAGCAGCAAATTGCAAGGAAGGATCCAACACTGTCTTTTAGGCAAGGTCGTCTTCCGTCTTCAACCTTGGCATGGAGGAACCCCAAATAACTTCTGGACAGTGGAAGCATAGCTCTTGGATCACGGCTATGAAAACTGCCGTTCTATATTTTAAACATTCTTGATGAAGCCACTGCTACTTGCTTCTGAAAACCTCCACCTGTCTTTCCTCCTGCTCTGAACCAAATTAGTGGATTCCATTACCAAGCTGTTCCCGTGGAAAGAATTCTTAGTATTGTCGATCTGTATCTACTTCCCAATTTTCTCATATTCCTGTTGGGGTTTATCTTCCGTGCTGGCAAGCGTTTGCCATAGTTGTCTCCAAACAGTATTGGTTAGGAGAATGGTGGGCCTTGCAAGAACTGAGCTGTCTCAAAGCACTTTGCAAGAGCTTAGCTCCTCCGCAGGATGTGCCAGAGAAAAAGAATGGAAGCTTAGCAAGACAGCAGTGGCAGGGCTTTTTCTAAGGTTTTAAATTGTCATTCTACCTTCAAGTAGGTGGGAGTAACAACGCATTTGCCTTTTGAGTGTTCTGGATCCAGTTCTGAAATTAAACTTTACAAAACATAAAATACTATTGGCTGCTCTTTTCAGTATGGTGCAAAGAATGGCACTGTGGTCAAGCACGGCCATCATCATTCTTTGGAGGGAAAAGCTGCAGTGAGCAAACTTCTCCTTTGCGTGCAACCAGGGCCGGCCCCAGGTATTTTTGCACACTAGGTGAGGAGACCTTCTGGTGCCCCCCGTGTACCCCCCCATTTCGGGCGCCCCCCCAGCAGCCCCGCTTGGGCGCCTCTTTCAGAGGTCAGCTCCGAGGAGACCCACCCACAAGATCACCACCAGAGACCCACCCGCAAGGGACACCCCCCCGGTCCCAGCGCCCGCCCGGGCTCATGAGCTCTCTAGCACTGCTGTCAGCCACCTGCACCGGCTGGCCACTGCGCCTCACCAGCCACCCAGCGAGCCCCTGAAGCCTGGCTGCGCTCACCTTGGCTGCTGCCGCCACCGCCTCCTTTGCCAGGCCCCTCCCCTGGGCCAGCCTCTGAGCATGCACAGAGGGGGCGCCAACAGGCCATGCAGCTCGGCCGGGGCACAGAGAGGCAGGGCTGGAGGGAACAGAGGCTGCCCGGGGTGCGGGGGGAGGCATGGGAGGGGTTAAAAGCTGAGCAGAAACTTTGCCGCCACCGCCTGCCTCTCACTCCCCCCGCGTTCTCCTCGCCCTTGGGATGGAAGCAGAGGCCAGCCGGCGCAGCGAGGGATCCCGGGCTGCAGCTGCCTGCAGAAAAGGTTTCCCTTGCTCGAAAGCTGGCTCGCCCCAGCCCACTGTCCCCGCGCCCCCTGCCTGGCTGCCGCCACCTCCCACAAAGGCCAGCCCGGGGCGGCTCGGAGATGCCCGGACTGCTGCCCAGCCAGGGCTGAGGACTCCGCCCCCCGGCCTGGCTGCCGCCACCTCCCACAAAGGCCAGCCCGGGGCGGCTCGGAGATGCCCGGACTGCTGCCCAGCCAGGGCTGAGGACTCCGCTAGCTGCCTCTCTGCCGCAATGCTGAGCCCAGACGCCTTCCCATGGAGAGAGGGAGGGAGAAAGCGCACTGGGGCTGCCCGCCCGGGGGAATGCCGGCGCTCCCGGCTCCAGCAGCAGCGCGAGAGTTGAGAACAGGTCTTTTGGTGGGGAGGGGGAAGAAAGAGGCGGTGGCTGGGGTCAGGGGGCGACGCAGCACACAGGGCTTTTGGCAGGGGGGCAGGCGCAGTTTGGCACCCTAAGGGACGGCCTGCCCTAGGCGAAGGCCTAGTTCGCCTAGTGAGTGAGCCGGCCCTGCGTGCAACTCTTTAAAAGGTCCAGAAATTCTCAGGTTGGTTGTGAGTTCAACACGAAGCAGACAATTTCCCCCAAGTACACCCTCCCTTTTCCTCGTATATTTTAAAATGGATTCTTAAACAGGAAGGCTGTTTTGACCCAGCCTATGACCAAAAAACCCCCACTTCCTTTGGCTTTAGGCTGCTCTGACAAAACCAAGGTAGCCTCGCTCGTTATTACCTTCCCTACTGCTCAAAGCAAACAGAAGCTTCTCTCTCCTTTTAAAAAAAGGACAAATTCTCTACCTCTCCTGGTCTCAGTTAATGAGGGTGCCTTAGAGAGATCTCCTTGCAAACTAGGATAAGCTGTGAAAAGGCTGGACTTTTGAAAAGTTAGAAAAGATCGGTGAGGAAGACCCACCCTTCACTGTTCGGCATGACGTCCCCTCGCTGAGTGCTATTTTCTGGGCATGAATGCGCTTCCAAGCCCTTCAGCGGGCCCAGTTTCTTTGCTCCTCCACTGGAAAGCTGGCGAAGACGATGTCATATGGTATCTCACCGTTCCTGTGATTCTCATTAAGTTTTCCATCCACCCATCTACGGGAAGAAACAGACCCTAGTCTGTTGCTGCCTAGCCCTTTTGGAATCTGTCCTCCTGCGCCGAGCGCCAAGGCGCAAACACCCTGCTTGTTGGCTTGGCTGTCCACAAGAATGAGTGGAAACCGGCAGAGCCAGACGCGCTTGACAGCCCATGCTCCGTCGTGGCTTCAGAAACAACGCCCACTCCTGTCGCCTGTTCTAACACACACACACACCAGACCCAAACCCTGGAAGCCAATCGCATTTCCAGATGAAGCTGCCTTGCATTGAGTTTGATTGGCGATGTTAGCAAGGCCACCGTAGTTTGAATCCAAGTAGCAGCTCTACTGAGTCTCAGGCAGAGAAGGGTCTTTGGTGTAGTGCCAGTCTGGTGTAGTGGTTAAGTGTGCAGACTCTAATCTGGGAGAACCGGGTTTGATTTCCCACTCCTCCACTTGCACCTGGCTGGATGACCTTGGGCAAGCCATAGTTCTGATAAGAGCTGTTCTTGAAAAAGAGCAGTTTCTGTCAAGAGCTCTCTCAGCCCCGGCGACCTCACAGTGTGTCTGTTGTGGGGAGGGGAAGGGAAAGGAGTTTGTAAGCCATTCTGAGACACCTTTGGGTAGTGAAGGGCGGGGTATAAATCCAATCTCTTCTTCCTCTTCTTTTACCTCACAGGGTGTCTGTTGTGGGGAGGGGAAGCAAAAAGGACTTTGTAAGCCGCTCTGAGACACACCTTTGGGTAGTGAAGGGCGGGGTATAAATCCAATCTCTTCTTCCTCTTCTTTTACCTCACAGGGTGTCTGTTGTGGGGAGGGGAAGCAAAAAGGACTTTGTAAGCCGCTCTGAGACACACCTTTGGGTAGTGAAGGGCTGTAAGCCGCTCGGAGACACCTTTGGGTTGTGAAGGGCGGGGTATGAATCCAATCTCTTCTTCGCTGTCCCCAACACTCTACCATGCGCAGCTATTTGATCAGTCCCCACTTACCTTCCATAAGGAATTCAACTGACAATGATCTACTGTCTGATAAGTTCTCAGCAATTACCCTGTGTGTTGCTGAATTCTTAGCTTATGTTTGGAAGCTAAGGGTAAGGGCGCATGAGTCTTAATCCCTCCCTGTGCTCATTTGGATTGTTATATTTCTTAGCTGAGTTCACTATTCTTGAGAAGTTTAAAAATGAACCCGTTGGTGTAACTTGAATGCAACTTGTTATGATCTATTAATTCGTTCTATTAATTTATTTGTTCCATTGCCTTCCTTATTGTTCCTGTGTTCTGCCAATCAAGGTCTATGTATATGTATGTCCAGCGGTCATTTCGTAGAAAAAGCGGTGCAGGAGCTCATTAGCATAACTTATTTGCATATGCCACACCCCCTGACTTCACCGGAAGTGTGTCAGAAGGCCACACCCACCGCTCAGGCTCCACTGGACTGTTTTGGATTGCTAGCTATTGGGGGGGGTGGGAACGTGCAGATCTGCCCTTGCAGAGGAGGGAGAACTTGTACCTGAATAAAACTTGGTATTAAAGGTGCCACTGGACTGTTTTGGACCAGGGGAGCTCTGCAACTTACCTGGCTGCTTCTTGCTCTGACTGAGGGCTGCTGGGAGCAGGGGGCGGGGCTTCTTGCATGTGCCCACCCCCTGGGCTCTTTACTGCCGGAGCTCCACACCTGCAGGAAATGACCCCTGTGTATTTACATGACCCCCAAGATCCTGTAACTGGGGCACCAAGAACCAGGCTTCCAATGGTAGTTTTCCCCACTTCCCTGACCTGGATGGAACAGGCTAGCCCGATCTCGGCCCTGCTTAGAATTTGGATGGGAGACCACCAAGGAAATGCAAGGTGGCTATGCAGAGGCAGGCAACGGCAAACCACCTCGATTTGTCGCTTGCTTTGCCTTAACTTGGCTGTGACGTGAGAATCACCGGCACTGAGAACTGGCACTGGGGGGGGGGGTGCTCTCCCGGGTCCCGAGAGGAGAGGGATTGGTGGAAATTAGTGCCACCATGAACACCGGCTCCTTTTGAAACACAAAAACAGCACTGCCGAGAAGCAAACTTAAGAGCCTAGGAGAGAGACAGTTTGGCTATCAACGAACAGCACGACGCCAGCCTTCCAACCGTTTAGCAACAGAAGAGGCAAAAACTGACAGCCCACCTTTCCTGCTAGTTACTTATTTTAAAAATCAACACCCAGAGAGGATATTGCCCCATGGAAGGTAGGGTTGCCAGGTCCCCCATGGACACCAGAAAGAGGCGGGGGACAGGGCTGTCCAATACCATAGAGTCTGCCCTCCAAAGCATCCATTTTCTCCAGGGGGAACTCTCTCTGTAGACTGGAGATGAGCTGACATTCTGGGAGATGCCCAGGCTCCTCTTGGGAGGCTGGTATTCCAAATGGAAAGTAGAAAAGAGCAAGACTCCAGGAGCACCTTAAAGGCTAACAAAATTTGTGGCAGGGGAGGAGCTTTCGTGAGTCACGGACTCACGAAAGCTCCTCTTTTGCCACAAATTCCATCAGTCTTTAAGGTGCTCCTGGAGTCTTGCTCTTTTCTACTGCTCGACAGACAAACACGGCTACCCACCTTGATCTAACGCAAGGCGTTGCCCACAGCGACAGCCTCGTATCAGAGTGCTTCATGGTGCAGCGGGACAAGTTTGCTCTTTTTACCTCAGAGCTGAAGAGAATACCGAGAGGGAAAATGTCCCGGGGGCACTGCCGCGCGTCTGACTGGCAGTCGGCCTCCTGAGGCCAGGCCGAAACGTCTTAAATTGCCGACCGGAGCCACAGATCTATTCTTGGACTGGCTGGCATCGCCCACCACTGCTGTGGTATTCACGGCTAAGTGTGTGCCTCAAAGCAGGGACCAGTTCAGGGTGCTGGCCTAGAGATAAGCAACAGCTACCTCGGACAGACAGGCAAGAGAGCCGGAGAGGGCTTCTCAGGACTCCCCTCTAGCAGCGGCATGGAAGTGACCATTGTCTCCTCTTGGGGCTACGCTACAGGCCGTGTGTGTCTGCGCGCGCTTCGCTAAGGGCAGGGCTTTTTTTGTAGAAAAAGCCCAGCAGGAACTCATTAGCATAATAGGCCACACCCAACAGCAGACAGGCATTAGCATATTAGGCCACACCCTTGACAGCACAGCATATTAGGCCGCACCCCCATGTTACCAGAAGTGTGGTCATCCAGCCACACCCACCTTTTGCTTCTTATTCTGTGTACTTTGTTGTCAAAACCCAGAGGTTTTTTTGTAGCAGGAACTCCTTTGCATGTTAGGCCACACACCCCTAATGTAGCCAATCCTCATGAGTTTCTGATGTTGGGTGTGGCCTATTATGCTAATGAGTTCCTGCTGGGTGCGGCCAACTCAGGAGCCAGCCGGAACTCCGTTCCTGTACGTTCCTGCCCAAAAATAGCCCTGGCTAAGGGCAATAAAACACCTTGTGGCAATCCTATCACAAGAGCACTTGTATGCACAGAGGGGGGGAAACAGACAGGCTATATTACAATCCCTTCTCTGCTCACTTGTACACAGCTGCTAACTTCAGAGGAGCAGTTTTCCATTTTTGCCGTATTCGGACAGAGTCTGTTAAGTGTGGATCTGGTCAGCTTGAGTCCTTGGAATATATTTTACTGGGCTGTGAAGACTAGTCTGTTTTGAGGATGAATTATTTGTTCTCTCTCTTAACAGGTTATATTAATTTATCATCTAAGAGACTGTCCAGTTTTTTCTTGTAGAGGCGGAATGGAAAACTACCTTAGCGGTCGCAAAAGACAGGTGACTGCCTGCAAGAGGGCTGGATCACGATCTGTTCAAGGCCTTTGAGTGAGAAGAACAGCAAGAGGAGTTTTCAGCTCTCTTTGGCTGGCTTAGTGCTTGACCAGAGATGGAAATATTTGTGTGAATGACTGGAGAAACAGGAGAGCCGGCTGCCCGGCTAACAGATGATTGGCCCAGTAGCCTCTCCGAAGGACAAACACACCTCTGGACAAGCTGAATAGTCTTTAAGCTGTACACCTACCCTCTAAACTGAGCTCTGCCCTTCCAAAGAGGGAACAATGCATAATGCAGTGAAAGAATCATCCCTGAGGAGAAGTGGATACCTAACACTTCACCTGGTTCACACACACCCATTTGACACAAGGACATCAACTTTGGATAGGGTTGCCAAGCAGGGCTTGGAGATCGAGATCTGCAACCGACCGGAGAGAACGGTTCCTCTAGAAAAAAGGGCTGCCCTAGAGGGTGGCTTCAACCGAGTTATACCCCGCCACCCCTTCCCTAAACCCGACCCTCCCTAGGTTCTGTCCTCTAAATCTCCAGGAATTTCCCAACCCAGACTTGGCAACCCTAACTTTGAAGGAGTTGCCATTATTGTGCTTGAGAAAGTGGCATCTGGGCCTTTGAAGGCCACACAGCAAGCCCTCCAGCAGAAGGAGCGGTGGCGCAGGCGGTAAGTGAAGCCTGCATTGACATCTGGCCGAACAGCTTCGGCTGTTCGAGCCCCACCGCGGCCGGGGTGAGCACCCGGCCCTATGTCCCAGCTCCCGCCCACCCAGCGGCTCGAAAGCCCGTTAAAGGGCAAGTAGACAAATGGGTACCTGCTCTTAGAGCGGGGGGGGTGCACCCATCCCTTGCGGTGTAGTGGCGGCGTGAACGGTGAGCAGTGGCGGCGGCGGCGATACATGGCGGCGGCTGGCGAGGCAAAGCGAGTGAGAGGAGGCTGGGCCGGCAAAAGCATGGAGGCGGGGCAACACAGCAGGCCGGAGCCCACTGGACAGAGTGCATGCGCGGACGTGCGCTCGGTCCAAGCCTGAAGGAGTCGCAACAGCCAGGAAGTCGCAACAACAATCAAAGACCAGCGCCAGGAGGACGTTGTCGGACGAGCTCCCGCAGACAACAACGACTCGCTACAAGGGTGCCTGGTAGGCTAGTCACTCTCCCCCTTGTATGTATGTGGCCCTAGGTTAGGATTGGCTTGTGTTGTAATTAGGATTGGCTTGGTTTGTAAATAATGTGAACCGCGTAGAGCCCTCAGGGGGTGAGCGGTATACAAATGGAATGTTTTTTTAAAAAAATGGCTCCTCCGGTTACGGAGCTACACCTGTTGACTTTCTTCCTGATGTCTTATGAATCCAAGCTAGAGTTCAGTACTAACCAAGGACTCTGTACTCTTATAGCTTGTGAAGGGTGGGATTTTGTGAACAAATCTAAAGGTCCTTGATTTGTTGGAACATAAAAGGTTCCTCTATATACAACTGGCTGGTTTTCTCTGGTCACATCGACCCTGCGCCAAGCCTCCCCAAAGGCAGTTCACTTCCCAAAGGCCAAAAAACTGCTGCCTGATACAACTTATTCTGCCTGTACGTTATGTGCTAATCCTTAATTAGTAGGAAATGGGACGCGCACCGAGAGCAACACTTAGGGCCTCAAACACTAATTGGGTCTCTGCTGCGAACAGAAAACCCCGCACATCTTGTACATCACACACAAACCAGCCTGGAGGCTATTGCGTTTTCTGCAACATGGTGCTGTAATAATTACAAAGGACTCACCAGCTACTTATTACCTGGCTCTTTCAATGGACTGGTCCAACAAAACCGCACAGGATTCTGGCAGAACAGTGCTCTTTCATCCCAGCCTTCCTCTAAAGGGCTCGAGATTTTTGCTTTTCTATTTCAGTCTCACGACCACCTTGACAGACAGCGACCAGCCCAAGACCACTCCGTCCGCTTCATGGGAGAACGGGGATTTGAACCCAGGGCTCTTCAGTGCCTAGCCTGACCACTAACACCACAGTGGCTGTCAGTAAAGGTGGGAATAGTCATGTCATCCTTCCCACGTAAGTAATTCTTTCGCTGCAGGAAGAATGGCTCACAATCTTCTTTGCTTGGCCACGTTTTATTTTCAAAAGGCCAAGCTGAATGTGCCTGAAAACAGAGAAACGGACAAGACACGAAAGCACAAAGTAGCAGAGATCGACACAAACACGCAAACATGGGCGGGATGCTTCAGCTTGGTTTTTATTCCAGTGTGGGTGTATTTCAAAAGACAGAGTACAAAGCCAAGCTTCAAATCTGGGGCTGCCACGTCTCTGAGTGGGGCGCGTCATGGCTGCATCAGCAGGTTGTCCCTCCCCCCCTTCCGTCCAATAACCACCCCAATGGGCAGGCGGACCGAAATGTCTGCTCATCAGTCACAGTTCCTTGCCCGTCCAGAAAGGAGAGAGTATCCCAGGCGAATCCAAGGAAGAGAGAAGAGCTCCTTGCCTTCAGGGAAGGGATCTTCCTGCTGGGGGCTTTTAAAATTCTATTCCATCCTATTCTGGGAGGAGCTTCCAACGCTCGGTGTGCAAGGCCGGGCATGGAGGGGGGGGGGAATCAAGGAGCTCTTTCTTCCTCCCCTCTGAGTCACCTGGGAGCTCTCTGTACTTCTGGGGAGGGCAGGGGAGAAAGGAAAGGGCTTGGCCCGTGTATCGGCCTTCCCTGCTTGTCGGAATGCATAGGAAGGATTGGCTTGGGATTCTCAAGAAAAGACAGCTTTCGCGTACCCAGGCTCTTACGGGGGGTGAGAAGTCAGGATAGGACCGCTATGGTCTGCAGCCAACAACTTATATTTCAGAAGTCCCCCCCCCCCCCAATCTAAAAAATAATTTTCTTGTGCACGACAGGGTTACAATTAATCCCCCTTCTTCCACCTGGGCTCAATGCTGGAAGGATTTTTTTTACGGGGGTGGGGAATTAAAACCGTGCTCCTACCACTTACTGTCTGCCAGGGTTCTGGGCGATACCGTTTCACTTTGGTCTGCACTGTACGTGGACTGGGTCGTGTTTGAGCTCCAGGAACTTCCCGTCCCTCCCTTAAGGAAATCACCTATGAGGGTGACGGGCTAAGGAAAGATTTTTGGCACCCGGCACCCCACGCAAAAAAAAATGCCTCCCTTCTAGGCAACGCTAACATGTCTGCCCTTGCCACTAACATGGCAGGTGTTACTGTATCCCTGGCTACACAGGATGTTCCCAAACCGCCTTAAATATGCAGTTTTTGAGATTCTGATCTTTCAGCACGTTGACTTCCCAAAAAACAAAAAGCCTCGTGTGTCAAAACCCACAAGCAATTTGTGGTTCTCAACTACACCAGCAGCGACGCATTAAGAAAAATAAATATCTGTCAACTGTCTTAAGTAGGGCTCTGATTTGCTCTTTTCTTATTTCTAAAACCAAAAAGGCAAATCGCTCCTTCCTTCCAGGCTTCTCTCTAGCTTTTGTGCTACTAAGTGCAAGGGAAAGTTTCCAAGAGGCAACGGCAAATCGCTCCTTCCTTCCGGGCTTCTCTCTAGCTTTTGTGCTATTAAGTGCAAGGGAAAGTTTCCAAGAGGCAATCCTCAGAGGGCAGGAAGAATATCTGCAACGTCCTTTTTCGATCCCAAGCTTTTTAAAAAAAGAGTAACATCAGGGGGGAAAAAGTGACTTTGTTTTGCTCTCCTTTTTACGGCCTCCTCTGAGGTCAGGACGTTCGACTGACGCTTCTTGGAAATCGACGGGAATTTTGAAGCTGCGGCAACTGTAGGCCGTACCCCTTTACATCTTACGACAAGCACCGTCTGCTTCCGCCTGATGCGTAAATGTTTTGCAAGTCCGCAGCAAGCGGAATTCAGTAGGCAGCCTTGCCAATCCAACCTATGGCCGTTTTTAAAATCCTTTTTACCTCCACAGGATGAAAAGCCAGAATCACCTCCAAATGAGACATTCGTGGCTGCTTGCCGTGGACTCATGACGACAATGAGTCCACCATTCAGGGTGAACTCCCAGCTTCCCAAAGAAGATTTATACTCCTCACCAACTGTCAAAAGGTCAGTTGGGGGAGGGGGGTTTGTAGAAAAAGGGAGAAAATATTAGAACCTAAATTGAAAAAAGAAGAAGAAAGCAGTGTTCTTGCCAGGAAAAATAAACTGTTACCTTAAATGGCTGTTCTCCTGTGAGTAGCAGTACATAGCCAAGAAGGAACATTTCTCTCTCTCACACACACACAAAAAAGTAACTTACAAGTTTTACAAATGTATTGTTGAATCAGTTTCTCACATTCAAATGGCTGACCCTGGTTTGAACAGAAATCTTGTGTGAATACAACCAGGATCCTAGGGTGTTCCAGAGGCTGTCTGCCCGTCTGATGTTTGCGTGTGTACATTCTGCCTGGAAGGGGGGACCGGGAAGGTGTTAACCTTTTCTAAAGCTGGAGCGTTCAAACACTTCCCAAAGGGCTTCTGCCTTGCATCCAAATCCGATATGGTGAGGATTTAAGTGGCTCTCTGTGTTCCCAGCTGGGCAACTCCTCCTTGCCGTTTCGGCACACGCGCACACAAACACAGACAACGGAGTATTCCAGCACCATCAGGAGATGCAGTTGAAGGCAGCTCCAAGCTGGCGATGCTCCTGAGCTGCTTTCAGTTTTTATCAGCTCAACAGGTCAAAAGTCTGCAGACATTGGGTGGAGCAGCAGTACGCCACAAAGCTAACACTCGTCCTCCTGGAACACAGAAGGGGGGGGGGGAAGAAAGCAGTCATTGGCTTAAGATTAAAACCCTGGCTCTCGTCCACAGCAGACAACTTTTCTGGGCAGTTAAAAACAGAGAGAGAGAGAAAATTAAACTAAGTACACAAAACATTTGCGCTTGTAAAAATAGCATAATGGTTTTCTTCCGTCAACACACGCGGAGTTCAGCTAAAATACTACAGCGGCTATTGTTACGCGGCTATGAGGAACACATCTGGAGAACTCCTCAGTTTCTGCTGCCCTTCAGGTTCTTAGGGGACAGGCTACACTAACTGTACTGCATGATGTGCACGGCTTTCCTTCCTCTGCCGGCTGACCTTGCCTAGTGCCCCAGGTCTAGGTTCTTGCAAGGGGACAGAGTAAAACCCTATTTAAAAGGCATGCCTTCCCCACAAATCAGTCCCAGAAGGAGTTCTGCATTATTGCCCTCCCCAGCCAGTCTCACCCCTTTCTCTTTCACTAAACCAGATAATTGTTCCTGCTCAACACTGCTTCAGGCAGGCCGCACGGGCTAGCGGCTAATGAAACAATCTACTCATTGACCTAGGCATCTTTTGCAATTCCTTCAACCCGAGTCTGAGCTGAATTAGATAAACTAGACATTTCAGCCCCACCCGTCTAGCGACTCAATTGTGTCTCCAGGTTTTCCTTGTGTCCATCCCTATCTATAGCATTATATATATGTACATAAAAACACAGCAAATGATGGTGACGTGTACTTCCTGTACATTTTCTTATATGCTGTTTGGAGGCAAGACATTTATTTAATTGCTTTATTTATATCCTGCTGTTCTCCCCAGTGGGGACCCAACCAATGCCCCCTCTAAGCTGTGCAGTCTTGTGAGCAAAAATTCTACTTTGTGGGCTCCTGTCATTAAAGTTGTGAGCAAACGATTTGGCTACTGCATCACTTAGTTTGCTCTGGAGCCATCCTTCCTGAGCTAAGGCAAAAATGTGTGAGCCAGAGGCTAAAAAACTATGAGCTGGCTCACACTGACTCAGCTTAGAGAGAACACTGGACCCAACCTAGCTTATATCATTCTCCCCTCCTGTTTTATCCTCACAACAACCTGGTGAAGCAGACTAGGCTGAGAGCGTGTGATTGGCCCATGGTCACCCAGCAAGTCTCTGTGGCGCAGTGGGGATTCGAACTTGGGTCTCCAACAATGTTCCCTCTAAGCTGTGGAGTCTTGTGAGCAAAAATTCTACTTTGTGAGCTACTGGCATTAAAGTTGTGAGCGAGCGATTTGGCTCCTGCATAAATTAGTTGGCTCTGGAGCCCTCCTTCCTGAGCTAAGGCAAAAACGTATGAGCCGGAGGCTAAAAAACTGTGAGCTAGCTCACATTAACTCAGCTTAGAGGGAACACTGGTCTCCAAGACTCTGGCCTACCACTCTAACCACTGTGCCACACTGGCTCTCTCGTCCGTGGGGTAACAAAGCCCTTTCGTGAACTTGCATTCTAGAGCAAAATTTGGAAACATCCCTCAAAAATGAGGCGCATAGCTATAAGGAAGGGGGAAAGGAGGTGGGGTTTACTCTCAATAGTGCATTTGGTGTTTGTTCCTTCTTCACAGCATCCACTCTGCCGTTAGGAGCAATCCTATCACGAGTGAATCCAGTTTAAGCCCACTGAAATCAACAGATTTACACTGAAGTCATTCTGCACAAGACTTCACTAAATAAGATTGAAGTTTATAAGATTATGCATGGAATAGAGCAGGCTGAGAGAGAAGTACTCTTCTCCCTTTCTCACAATACAAGAACCCGTGGGCACTCAATGAAATTGCTGAGCAACTAGAACAGATAAAAGGAAGTACTTTTTCACCCAAAGAGTGATTAACACATGGAATTCACTGCCACAGGAGGTGGTGGCAGCTACAAGCATGGACAGCTTCAAGAGGGAATTAGATAAGCGTATGGAGCAGAGGTCCATCAGTGGCTATTAGCCACAAGGTATAGATAGGAGCTCTGGGGCAAGTGAGGCTCTGTCTTCTTGGTGCTTGGGGGGGGGTCAACAGTGGGAGGGCTTCTAATGACCTGGCCCCACTGGTGGACCTCCTGATGGCACTGGTATTTCTAGCCACTGTGTGATACAGAGTGTTGGGCTGGATGGGCCTTTGGCCTGATCCAACATTGGCGTCTCTTATGTTCTCTTATATTCTTACTTGACTGTTAGTGTAGCAATACTCAAGCCGAGCCTTGCCTTCCTTGAATATCCAAGATCCCTCACAACGTGGCTTGTGTGCCCTGGTCCGATAAAAGGAACTGTTCAGCCAGAAAGGGTGGGTGCCACTGGTGCCTGGTGCCAGCAAGGCCTGAGATCGCATGAACCTTCCTGACCAAGTGGGCAGAAGTGGCGCAGGGGTGCCGCGGGGTGGTGGCAAGCAGGGCGCCGCCAGCCACACACAAAGCTGGCCTTCGCCACGCGAGGGTGAAACGAACGGTCAGCTGTTGTAATCGGGGCAGGGCTTTCTAAGAAAAAGGAGGAGGCCTCCCCAGAGCTGTGTTTTGAAAACTATCCGGCTGCTGTCCAAATGACTGTTCTCACGCCATAAAGCCTCTTGGTTTTTCTTTGCGTGGGGAAGTGAGGGGGCAGGCGACAACCTAAACGTCGAGGCACGAGCAAAGAGCATCGGCAGCAGAAAAGAAGCCAAGCACAAATCCACGTCATTCACTTGGATCCTCAGTCTGCTGAGGATTTTGTGAATGCTCTAGAGCACGGCTGCCTCAAACAAAGACATTAAATGCCCAATTAGAAGGCTTCAGGGCAGCCCATGAGGAGAAGTGTCGAACGGGAAGTCGCCCTGCCACAAGCTCCCTCGCTCCCTTAATTTCAAGAGAACGTTGCGCTCGACTGTGCTTGAAAGCGCACACCCTGTTCTTTGGGTGGGGTGCTCCGGCGTCTCCACTGTACCTCAAGCTGGATGCCAGTTGTGCAGACTTCTGGGGCTACTGAGACTCCTGCTGGCGCCCCCAACACCTGCAAGGAACTGGCACAGGCCAGGACTACAGGCGGGCCTCCTCCCGGAGCACCTGCCGCTGCATGTTCCCAGCACCACAGGCCATGGCCCAAACAAAGCCGGCTTTCAGTTTGGTGTCGTGGTTAAGTGCGCGGACTCTAATCTGGGAGAACCGGGTTTGATTCCCCACTCCTCCACTTGCACCTGGCTGGATGGCCTTGGGCAAGTCGTAGTTCTAACAAGAGCTGTCCTTGAAAAAGAGCAGCTTCTGTCAGCGCTCTCTCAGCCCCACCGACCTCCCAGGGTGTCTGTTGTGGGGAGGGAAAGGAGTTTGTCAGCCGCTCTGAGACTCCTTTGGGTAGTGAGGGGCGGGGTATAAATCCAATCTCTTCTTCTTCTTCTACCTCACAGGGTGTCTGTTGTGGGGAGGGAAAGGAGTTTGTCAGCCGCTCTGAGACTCCTTTGGGTAGTGAGGGGCGGGGTATAAATCCAATCTCTTCTTCTTCTTCTTCCCTTGAGAGCCAGTTTGTTGGAGTGGTTGAGTGCACGAACTCTAATCTGGGAGAACCGGGTTTGATTCCCCACTCCTCCACTTGCACCTGCTGGATGACCCTGGGCAAGCCACAGTTCTGATAAGAGCTGTCCTTGAAAAAGAGCAGTTTCTGTCTCCAGTGAGTTTCTGTCTCTAAGTGAATTGGATTCGCTTCTGGAAGTGTTTGTCAGCCGCTCTGAGACACCTTTGGGTAGTGAAGGGCGGGGTATGAATCCAATCTCTTCTTCTTCACGCCAGCGTTGAATACCGCAGGTGAAAGCACTGCCCTGTCACTTCTTGCATCCATTTAAGAATATCGGCCCTGAAGGAGTGTTTCCAATAGGAGGAGGGAGGAGGAGGAGGAGGACTGGCACTCGGGATCAATGAGAACAAAAGCTGTGGGTTCCCCGTCCCCCCCCCCTTTTGGTTAGGAAACTGGATTTGGAAAGATTAAAAGGAGAGGTATGGAAGGCGGCGCTTTCCGGTTTCCTCCTCCAATTGTTGACTTTCGCAGAAAAAGAACCGTGAGCCTAAGGAGGCACTTTCGCTCCGCACACCAAGACCGAAAAGCCTCATTGTGGGAAGGGCTGTGGCTTTATGACACTGTCACGGGGAGGGGCTGTGACTCAGTGGCCGGGCATCTGCCTGGCATGCGGCAGGCCCCGGGATCGATCCCCGGCATCTCCAGTTTAAAAAGCTGTAAGTGATGTGAAAGACTGGAGACCCCGAGAGCTGCCGCCAACCTGAACGGGCCACCCTGACCTGCTCTGATGCGGCATAAGACAGCTTCGTGTGCTCGGTATTTCTCGCTTGAGAAGTAGCAGCTGATCGCTTTCTCCATCTCCACTGCTTCTCGCTTTGGCGCCCCGCAGTCAGAGCTACAAAGGGCTGCGTCCTCTGCTGCCGCCATTCAGTGACAAATTGTAGAGCAGAGCATGATTTTTCTTATTTGCGTAAAAACATACAAATGCAGTGCTTTTTTGTAAACGGGGGAAAAAAAGAAGGTGCTAAAAGTGCTATTACAAAACAATCATGTTTAACACAGCTGGGCTGAAGCTGCAGGTCCTTCCGAGTTCTGAAAATACCTGCCCGCTCTTGAAGAAAAAGGGAGTTTCTGTTTCTCATGGGGTGGGGGGGATTTATGTTTGAGCATGGTATGTTAAATGCACAGGGGACACATCCAGAATGCCTTCCCTACCCTTCCCCATCTCGATTCCCTCTTGGTTTCATACAGGGGAGCACAAACGAATCCCAAAGGACACGCCTACTTCTCAGCCAATGGCAAAAAAAGTCCATCTTCAGAGACAGACCCTGCAAGAAGCTTGCATGCAACTGAAATCCCTACGGACCACTTCAGCTAGTCCACTGCGCAGCCAGTGTGGCGTGGTGGTTAGTGCAGGACAAGGGGCTGGCGGACTCAGATCCCCTTCTCTGCCATGGAAGCCTGCCAGGTGACCTTGGACTAGCCACACACCTACCTCAAAGGATTGTTGTGAGGGTAAAAAGAGAGAGGAAGGCAGGGGATAAAAAGTAGTTAAATAAAACAGGATATAATTTTGATTGAGGGCGACTTAAATATTTGCACCGATATTGCTTGCAAGAAACAGAAATAGGAGACCATTTGGGGGGGGGGGGGGCATAGACCGATTATGCCGCTTGCAAGAAACACAGAAGTTTTAGGCACAGAGATATCTCTGTTTTGAAAAGACAATGTTCACGAGCAGGTCATTATAAAACCAGTAACACCCACATGCCGCTAGCCCTATGCAGACACTACTTTCCCCTCTAGCCAAGACCCCAGGGTAACTCCCCCCCTGCAATTACCCCTGATGCAATCCAGCCATCGGTGTTTCTCTCAAGGGGAAGAGCTTTGGGTAGACAATTGTAAACATGGGTTGGCTGCAGCGGTGGCAATGTCCCAGAGGGCAGCGCAACAGTTCCGAGAGACTTCTAGGTAACGAGATTGGAGTCAAGAGCTGGAGATCTAGGCGGGAGGGGACAAAAGAAAAAAGCAGAGACTCTGATCACGACGACTCTGAGACAATATATTAGTGGCTTTCTTAACCAAGCAGAACACACCCCAGGTTAAAACCCCGTCACGTATTCAACAACAAAAAACCCCAACCACAAAGGTTTCGATGGTGACTTGGAGAACGAAACACTGAAAGGGGGGAGAGTGCCGTTCACTAAGACTGTTCCTCTCCAAGAAAACTCTCCAGGGCAAGATCAATGTTCCTTCTAAGCTGTGGAGTCCTGTGAGCAAAAATTCTACTTTGTGAGCTACTGGCATTAAAGTTGTGAGCAGGTGATTTGGCTACTGCATAAATTAGTTTGCTCTGGAGCCCTCCTTCCTGAGCTAAGACAAAAATGGGTGAGCCAGAGGCTAAAAAACTACGAGCTAGCTCACACTAACTCAGCTTAGAGGGAACACTGGGCAAGACAGACTATCATGATATGACTTTGGGCCAGTACCTAGAGCATGCTTGGAAAGTAAGTCACACCAGTTCTGTGGGCTGGTTCTACTGCATTTGCAAGATCGTTCTGAAAGCCGGGACAAAGCTCCAAACTTAAAAAAAAAAAAACTTAACAAGGATTTTCGGCGCTCTGTCCTTTCATCACTGGGGCTTCTGGTCTCCAATGCCTTCCGGCTTCAGAATGCTAGCGAAACAAGTGATATAACTTGCCTTGTACCCAAGACATAGACCGTGAGGTACATGGACGAGACCCCCTAAAGACCGGCTCCTGGGTTGATAGCTCCTCTGCTGTCATAGAGAGTGAGGACTGTGAGGTTGAAGGGATTCAGGCTGAGGAAGGCAGAAATACTCCCTCGGAAGGGACTTCTTCCTTTCACGGCATACTGAGGATATCCCTCTGGGGTTGGCCGTGGGTAAGCCTTTGGTAGTGGAAGATTTGATCATCAGGATTATAGACAGGAGGCTCTGTGAGGGCATTTTGACCTCATGGTGATGTAGGTAAGGGTAAGGTGATGCACAATGAAGAAAGCAAACTCTATGCTGGGGATTATTAGGAAAGGGACTGAAAATGTGACAGCCAATATTATAATGCCCCCTGTAAGGATCTATGGTGTGGCCTCAGATTTAAACAAGGAGGTGCGGTGGCTCAAGTGGTTAAGACGCTGAACTGCAGGCTGTGGAAGGTCAGTAGTTCAGCAGTTCAAGACCCGGGTGCCGCAAGACGGGGTAAGCTCCTGTCTCTAGTTCCAGCTCCTGCCAACCTAGCAGTTCGAAAGCAAGAAATTGCAAGTAGATAAATAGGTACCACTTCGGTGGGAAGGGAACAGCGTTCCGTGCGCCTTGGTGTTTAGTCATGCTGGCCACATGACCACGGAAACGTCTTCGGACAGCGCTGGCTCTTCGGCTTTGAAACGGAGATGAGCACCGCAACCCTAGAGTTGGATTCGACTGGCTTTTGAGCAAGGGAACCTTTACCTTTACCTTTAAAACAGTAAAACATCCAGATCAATCTAATTAGCTATAGGTGGCGCTAAAGTCCTAACAGAACCGCTGTCTCATGGGGGAAAGGGCGCAGGAAGGAGGAGGCTGGGAGTGTGAAGACGGGGCCGCCTGGTGGAACAGCTCTGTCTTGCACGCCCTGTGGAATTGTTGTATATCCCGCAAGGCGGGGATGTGACTCGGCAGAAAGTTCCACCGGGTAGGAGCCAGAGAAAGCCCTGGTTCTGGTCGACGACATCATATGGAGGATGGCCGGAGCCCCTTTCCTATGAGGAAAGACTGGAGTCTAGGACTTTTCAGTTTAGAAAAGAGACAACTAAGGGGGACATGACCAGTGTTCCCTCTAAGCTGAGTTAGTGTGAGCTAGCTCACAGTTTTTTAGCCTCCGGCTCACACATTTTTGTCTTAGCTCAGGAAGGATGGCTCCAGAGCAAATTGATATATGCAGCAGGCCAAATTGCTCGCTCACAACTTTAATGCCAGGAGCTCACAAAGTAGAATTTCTGCTCACAAGACTCCACAGCTTAGAGGGAGCATTGGACATGACAGAGGTTTATAAAATTACACACAAGGCAGAGAGAGTGGACCGAAAGAAGTTTTTCTCCCTCTCCCAAAATACTAGGACTGGATGGTCGATTCAGGACAGACAAAAAAAAGCACTTCTTTACTCAATGAGTGATTAAAATGTGGAATCGGCTGCCAGAGAATGTACTGACGGCCACTGGCATAGATGGCTTTAAAAGCCAGATTCATGAAGAATAGGTCTATCTGTGGCTACCAGCCCTGGTGACTAAACAGAACCTTGGCGCTCAGAGACTGTGAATCTCTGAATCCCTGTGCCAGAAGGCAACATCAGGGGAAGGCCTTGGCCTCTATGCCCTGTGGTTGGACCCTCCAGAGTTAACTGGTTGGCCGCAGTGTGAGACAGGATGCTGGACTAGAGGGACCACTGGTCTGGTCCAGCAGGGCTCTTATGTTCTTATGAGAGGTTAGAGATTTATGCACCACGGTGGCCTACCCTTTAAATAGCCCGCAAAAGAAGTACGTAACATTACTAGTCATAAGATCTTTTCCCTGTAGATGAGTGCCAAATCCCCTGCAATGTAACACACGTAGCTTTGGGCCAAACATTCCAACACTGGCCTAAAGGAGAAATAGCTGCAGCACAAAATGTATTGAGCGGCAGACTGTTTTCTTGGCAAATGGTCTCTGCTAGCTTGGACTGACTCCCAGCTATCCTCTTCTCCTTTGACCCACGGGGGAGACTGATGGCACCTGAAGACTTTGAGAAAGCTCGATATTCAACCGTCGGGAGTCAAAGCTCTACATGGCAACTTGGTGCAAGACAAAGGGGGGGGGGGCATTCTTCAGACAAAGATCCTAAAATGGGGCAGACATCAAGCAGCTCATCTTCTTTGCAGTTGCAACAACTGCTCTACGGTTCTTGCTCAACTGCAAGTTGAGTCTTTGCTCATCTTGTGAAGTCTAAGAGCTTTCATATTTATTCTTCCTCCTGAAGCTCCTCCTTCTTCCATGTTCTGGAGGGTCTAAATACGATGGCTACACTAGAGGGGTAAAGTCAACAGCGCCGGGCAGGGGTGGGGGCTCTGCTGAACTCACGGCATGCACCACCCATCATGGCCAGCCCCCGCCCACCTTACTCTCCCAGTTTTGGATGCTGCTGCTGAGAGAAGAGCTGGCCCCGCCCAGCCAGTCAATGAGGTGGACACGGAGGGATTTCCCAGATCTACGCAGAAACAAAAGGGGGTCCAGAATCTCAGAGCCACTTCTCGGGGGGGGGGGATAGCCGAGTCAGCAGGCAGAGACGCTGGCATTTTCTCCGAAGGAACTACAGGTCCTACTGAAGCCACAAACCCTTCTGGTACAACACAAGCATTCCCCACCCCAATGCCCGGGGCTTAAATCCCAACCGTCTTCCCACCTTTTACTGCCTCAATTGTTAGGGACAGCCTGGCCATATACAAGGAAAGTTCCCAGTGGGACAAGGCTCTAGACCAGGGGTGTCAAACTCATTTGTTACGAGGGCCAGATCTGACATAAATGTCATTTGGTCAGGCCGGGCCATGTGTGCCATAAAATGTAATGCCAGGAGCCGGAGACAGAAACTGTATAAAGGACACAGGCAAACCCAATTAACGATATTATTATTGACTCAAAAGACAAACATGCTTAAAACAGTAACACTCTTACAGTATCTCCCTTATGCCCACCCTTCCGCTTCCACCGCCCGTTAGACATCAGCACTGGGACAGTATACAGGGACATAACAATGCACAGCCTCTGTCACCTGGCAAGAAAGGCAAACGGTTGCTCTGGGCTGGGTAATAGTCCTGGATGAGCCGATTCTGACCTGCTGACCATACGTTTGACACCCCTGCTCTAGACGGCTGCAGGCTGAGAGGAACAAGTCCAGTCGAGCCCCTGTAGCTCTGCCAGTGCTCCTGGGATTGCTCAACTCGGACCTGACCAGGGGTACCTATGACGGGTGCTGGGTCCACTGCTGCCTCTACTGGCACTGCTGCCAACCGGTGTTGGTACAGAGCCACCGCAGGTAAGCAGACACCCACTGTGGGTACTGCTAGCCAGGTCTGTCTGAAACGAGCTGTCATTTTAACTTCCCAGTCAGCCTCTGTCAATTTCTTTCCAACTGAATTTTCTTCTCCAACATTCAGCACGCTCGTGTCATTATCCTCCCCCCCCCCAACTCATCTTTCCCCTTTACTAGGTTTAATTTCCCCTCCTCTTCCATTCCTGATTTCCTCGTAAATCCCCTCCAGACTGTGAGAAAGCACAGGAAAGGACTAAGGTCTGACCATCCACCCATTTAGGTGCTTGAGGATGTGCAATAGGATTGATCACAGCTCGGCTACCTTTGAGAAACCCGCAGTAGGTGTTATGCAGTGTCCGCATGGCCATCTCTTGCAAGGGCAGGACGGGGTCCAAGTGGGTCCCGATCGACTTCACCTCTGCTGGGAGAAAAACAGTCAGCTGCCCCGAAGAAAAGGAGAGAAGCTTCACCTCTGACTTCTGAACAGGAGAACCACAGCTGGAGAAACAGTAGTTGAAAAAGAAGACTGTTTCAAAAGGGAAATGACATTGCACAACAAAGTCATCACCTGGTCTATCCCAGAGACTTCCTTCTGCAGTACGCTGCTTTTCTAAAGCAGCTCTCACTCTTATACACATCCACACACATGAAATAGCCCAGAGGAGGCCTACTTTCACAAGCCCCACGAATGAAAATTGTGCAGCTGCACAAACACTTAAAATACATTACAAACAATTACAAGTTATGGGATTGTAAATGTATTTGGGGGCATACGTTCTTAGGTGCAACTTAATCACTCTTAAGTGTACACTTAGTGTGAAGAGGCTGGCCAAATTCTAACTGGTCTGAACAAATTTAAGCTTTACCACTGCAATGGGATTCCAAGAGAGATTTTCAAAAGCCCACTGAATTCAACCCCTGGATTCGACTAAAACCTGCATTTCCCTCCCAACAACCTGCTAGGCAAATGAAAACGAAAACCTGCCCTAGAATAAAGGTAAAGGTTCCCTTGCTCGAAAGCCAGTTGAATCCGACTCTAGGGTTGCGGTGCTCCTCTCCATTTCAAAGCCGAAGAGCCAGCGCTGTCTGAAGACATTTCCGTGGTCATGTGGCCGGCATGACTAAACACCAAGGCTCACGGAACGCTGTTACCTTCCCACTGAAGTGGTACCTATTTATCTACTTTCAATTTCTTGCTTTCAAACTGCTAGGTTGGCAGGAGTAACTACCACTTAATTTTTACAGATTTGTGCAATACCCTTCTCAACCTACAGAGCTGTCCTTAAAATTGTCATTAGCCTCAATGGACATCAGACAGATGGGCACAGGACTTCTTCAAAACTTCCTTCTTGCAAAGGTGGCTTTTCCCCAAGGTGAGGATCACATTATCCTACACTGGTGGCGCAGCTGGGCGGAAGTGGAAGTGACAGTGTCTACAAAGTTTTGGCAGAACACAGGAGACTGGGGTTCAAATCTCTACTCAGATGCAAAGCCCAGGAGGCCTTGGGGGGGGGGGAGTGGTTCTCTTTCAGGCAACTGCAGAAATCACTGACTAATGTCCTCAATCTTTGGGAAAGGGGCAGGAAAAAGAAATCTAGACTGTTGAATACCACTTGGTGATCAAGTGTTTGGATTTGGAAACACTGCCATAGGCGGCGCTGAGTTTCATGGAGACAGCAGGTGATAAAGCCGAAACAAAAACTAACCAAGGTTGTTAGCAGCTGCCCAAAAAGAAAAGAAACGAGAGGCAAAATAGCTGACTGCAGTCATTACATCCCAAACGGTTTACTTAATGGTCATTCATTTTCTGCCTCCCAAGTCGTGGTTTTGGATTCGCGAAAAGCAAGTGAGCACTGATGAACTTGCTGTTTCTGTTGCACAAAACAGTCAAAGGGCTTTTGGCAGTTCTCAGTTCAGAGAACGTCCTACGCTTAAGCCAATAGAAACGAACACATAATCAGCGTTCTCATGCCCGCTGACAAAACTCTTGTGACAGTGAGATAGAGCTCACTTCCGTGACTCCTACTCCAAACACACTCACTTCCAACAGCAGGTACTCATGAGTTCTGTTTACACAATCACCTCGCAGAAGACAACCCAGCCCTTCAAGAGGGTAGACCTGCCATTACCACTTTTGTTAATGTGCATGCTTTCAAGTTTTGCCAGGTGTGCCTAAAGCATACAAACGGAGCCTTTTAAGGTACAGATTACTCCAAAATTAAACCGAGACGTGCAATTCTGTTTGCCAAGGGAATAAAATTTTTTTTGCCACAAATTACTGTCTTGATGCAACAAGTCAATAAGAACCTACATGTATTTTATCATACACCCTTACTGCATCTAGAATACTTGTTGCTAAATGTTGGAAAACCGATAGCTTACCTACTAGAAAAGAGTTAATCATAAAAATGTGTGATGTGGCAGAAATTGATAAATTGAATATGATACTTTTAGGAAAAGATGAAAAAGCTTTCCAAAAAAGATGGTACAAAGTTAACAAATGGTTGAGAAACAATGTTTAATGTAAACTCCAAAATTTGATTTATATACTGCAACTTTGTTTTTCTCTTTGTAATGTAAAAATCATAAATAAATCTTAAAAAAAAAAAGAACCTACATGCCATTCCATGCTGAACAAACAGTTCAGCAAAATGCTCTTAGAGATATTTGGCCTCAAAAAAAGTCCAGAGAACAGTCCGTTTGATACAGCAATTCCAAAATTACTTATGAAATAACAAACTGAGTCAGACTTTTATTCTGTTGGCACCACGCTACCCGTTGAGTGTGATCACCCAAAAACGTCCTATAATGTCAAAGAAGTGGACAGCCTGTCAGGAAATGAAATCCTAATACTAATGCTGAAAGTACTGAATGTTCAGAAAATTAAAGCAGGAGATTCAGTGAACTGTAGGGAGCCGAAAGTCAATGTCATCCTTTCAACATGTGAGTAAAAGCCACTCAACGTTGCATCTGAAGAAGGCAGCCTGCGTGATAAGCGTGCGTGCGACAACTTGATCCGAACACTTACCCACTACAACCGATGACTTTATTATAAAGGTAAGAGGGAAGCCCTTTCAAGTAAACGTTGTTATCCACGTAAACATACTGCAGTTCTCGGGAACGACCTAAATCTGGATTTGGGAAACCAAAGAGGGGATGAAGAAATCAAATTCTTGTTAGAAATCATGGTATATATGGACAAACCCACCCACCACCGCAATCCAACGAGGTTCTGTGCAAACAGGGACTACTGATTAGGAATGGCTTGTTAGTGAAACAGTTGGGATTTGTGCATAACAAAATCCTTCTGATATAAACCATTGTTCAAGTCAAAGTCATTCTCCCATTTCTCACTCGCAAGACATTTCGTTTTCTTGGATTACCTCTTAAGAGCCCCATGAAATGATGAAGAAAGGAGGGTAAAGTGATGCTTCTAAATTTCCCAAAGGTACCGTATTCAGAGGACTGTCGAGTCTCTCTCACCCAGTAAGATTGTCCGATTAAAAACAACCAGTGGTGCTCCTAGTGGGGAAAAACCTGTGCTCATCTTTGTGAGTGAAAAAATTAATATCGACCACAGGTTTGATGCACATACATCCTTCACAAGGAAATGAAAATGTTTTACTCTCAGTAATAGGAGTTTTGCTGCTGGATGTCAACAGCCATTTATAGGGAATACCTTTTCAGTGCAAAACCGAACTTTGGGGAGCTGTTCTCGTCAAGCCAAAAAACCCTGACTTCTTGCAGAATCAGCTGGGGGGAAAAGAAACAGGGCAGAGCACCAGGATCCAAACCCACGATGCCTCTATCGCTTTGAGGCAGTTGTGCACCAGTCTTGCCAACAGACACAAATAATAATTGTATGCCATCATGTCGCAATGAACTCATGGCGACGGACCCCCCGACCACAGGGTTTTCAAGGCAACGGATAGGCAGAGTTGGGTTTTGCCGTTGCCTTCCTCTGCACAGCAGTTCCCGTGTTCCTTGGCGATCTCCAATCTAAGCACTAACCGTGGCTGACCCTGCTTAGCTTCCAAGCTCTGACAAAATCAGGCTGGGCTGAACGGATATGGGTCCTCAAATACAGTACGGGTGTTTGAACTGAACTGTGCAACTTAAAACCAAACACAGAGAGCTCCCTTTCCATGACCGTATTTCGTTAGGAAAATCTTTTTGCCCTCCTTCGTCTTTGTAACATCCTCCCCGATCAAGGGTTCTGATGAGCTCAAAAGCAATGCACGACTTTGCGTGTCACCACAGTTGGCCCCAATAAAAAATATCACAAGACTTTTGTTTCGTGTTTTGGATTTTGAATGGGCCAGCACAGCTAATTACAACTCCCCCCCCCCTTTATTTTCCCACGTGCAGAATCTTTTCCTTTGGGAACCTTTGGGAACTGCAGAACCTTTGGGAAATCTAGAAGAATGCAGCACAAGTAAACCATTTGGTGAGTCCTAGAGAATAATCTCCAGTTCCTGTTTTACTGAAGAGACGTTTCACAGACAAGCCCTCAAGCAGCTAAGAAGCATTCAGATACACTCAGCAGTAGTTGTTGCATTTAGCATGTGCTACTTGTCTCACCTAAGCCGCTCAGAGACAGACAGCTGTGCCAAGGAGAACCTCAAAAAGATTTTCTAAACATTTGGTAGTTACCACTGTAAGAGGCCCTTCCCACCTTCCCCTGCCATTAATTTTTAAGCTTCTCATCATGCAATAAACATCGCCAAGAGCTCTTTGCTCAACGCATTCCCTTCTGGACTTAGCAGAGCAAGGAAGCTGTCCATCTGAAACTACAAAGCGAGTTTTCATGTGGCTTTCCTAAAGCACTTTTTAAAAAAAGTTTCCACTCGCCTCCTTCCAGAGCGAAAGATCAAAGCCCTTCTGCTAGAAATGACCAACTGCTTCTGAGTCCTGAACAACGCCCCCAGTTCAAGTTTTTCTCCCTCCTCCTCCATGTTTTAACCTCAGGGCACTGGCATATGCTTTCCACATGGCTGAAGATGGAACAGACATGCTTGTGCATCTCTCATGATGTTCTTTAACTCCGTTGTGAAAGCGAACACACAAGAGAGGCATACGCTGTGAGAGGATACCCCCCCTGTTTATCACACATGGGGCACCAGACCTTCTCGTCTAGCACCAAATGCATGGATACCCACTAGGGAACGCTACTATTAAAAACATTACCATAAAAAGAATCTTAGCCATGCCATCCTACGGCCACCTTTCTCAGAAGTTCAATGCTCACCGCAGCATCTATTTTGGAAGTTGTGGCAAACAATGGGTTGGAGTCAGACTAAAATTCCCAGTGGCAGAATCGAACCCCCACAAAACGCTGCTCCTGGAGGACAGAAGACCCCCGATGAATAAGAATCGGGGGGGGGGGGGCTTGCAGCAGGAAGAGGGACTTTCTTGCCGATTTAGTTTGGATCCAACCCAATGGTTTTCCGCAACCAGTGCCCCAAAAGAACTGCTTTTCAGTTCAGCTTTGTATTCGTTTCTTGCAAAGCTACTGACCACTTTTTTAAAAAAATCAAGCTGAATCAGATCATGAGGTTTAATCAATTGATTAAAAGGTTACATATGAACAACAGTAATCTTAGAGATGTATGCATGTCTTTGCACCGGGCAGAGGTATTTCTTCTCTGAACCTGAATCAGAGAACACCTGATATGGCACCAGTGGCCTGCAGCATTTATTAAGTCCTTGCAGTTAATTCTAAAGAGTTCTGATGGATAAACTGGAAATACCTTTTTAAGTTGTCAGAAGGAACTAAGTGTTGCAGCCCTGCTTTCGTCTATAAAACTGTACTCTTCGACAGATGGACACCCATCTCAGTCACCTGACTTTGTTTTAGACCAGCTTTCTTCATGCCACATGGCCTGCAGGTTCAAGCAAAGAGGCACAGGGCCCACAAAACCGTTTATGCTTCCCTTCTTCCGCAACTTTCTCTTCACCCTGGCTTTGGTGAACAGTGGCATGTGGCATAACATCCTGGCTGCTACTCGAGGGAAGTGTACTAGGAGATCCATTTGTACAGCACAGTCTTTCTTTTGTGAACAGCAACCCCTTCTTTGTGCCCCATACTTGAACCTGCTGTACAAAATGGTTTTCCAAACTTGCTTGGATAATGACTGAGCAGGATGCTGGACTAGATGTCCTGTGTGGCCCCTTACAACAGTGATTCTATGATTCCCGACGTGGGGATTCAGGGACTCGCCCTTCAATGGCTTGCCTCTTTTCTCCAAGGTCGGGGACAGAGAGTGGAAATCGGGGAACAGCGGTCCCAGAGGCACCCACTTGAATGTGGCGTTCCTCAGGGGGCAGTGCTTTCCCCGATGCTCTTTAACATCTATATGCGCCCTCTCGCCCAGATTGCCAGGAGGTATGGGCTGGGCTGTCATCTTTACGCAGATGACACCCAGCTCTATCTGATGTTGGGTGGCCGGTCGGGCTCCGACCCTGAAGATCTACAACAGGGATTACAGGCTGTAGCTGAGTGGCTCAGGCTGAGCCGGTTGAAACTAAACCCAGCGAAGACGGAGGTCCTGGGCCTGAGTCGGAACGGTTTGGGGTTGGGGCTCCCTCTCTCGACCTTCGATGGGGTACCTCTGGTGCCTGCGTCGGAGGTTAGGAGCTTGGGAGTGCTCCTGGACTCCTCCTTAACAATGGAGGCCCAGGTAGCAGCCACTGCCAGGTCTGCATTTTACCATCTAAGGCAGGCTCGGTAGTTGGCTCCCTTCCTCGACCGTGAAGATCTGGCTACAGTGATCCATGCGACGGTCACCTCAAGGCTAGACTACTGTAACGCTCTCTACATGGGGCTGCCTTTGTCGCTGATCCGGAAGCTGCAGCTGGTGCAGAATGCGGCGGCTAGGCTGCTGATGGGCCTCCCCAGGTGGGAGCACATCAAGCCTGGGTTGAAGGCACTGCACTGGCTGCCTATAGCATACCGAATCCGCTTCAAAGTGCTGGTACTTACCTTTAAAGCCCTATATGGCCGGGGTCCGACCTACCTAAGGGACCGCCTTTCCCCGTATACACCCCCAAGAGCACTTCGGTCGGGGACCCAGAGCCGTTTAGTGGCCCCGGATCCCCGAGAGGTACGATATGCTGCAACCCCGGAGGAGATCAGGGCCCTGCGGGATCGCATGCAATTCCGCAGGGCCTGCAAGACAGAGCTCTTCCACCAGGCCTTTATGTAGGGGCCGCCGCTCCCACCACCACCACCAACGGTGGAATTATCATCAAAGTTGGAGAGCCCTTGATAACCCGGCGGTAAGGTGAACTACATGGCAGCAAGACCAGCCAATTAGCTCAGACTATTTCTGCCGGAAGATACTACTACAACAACAGCAGACCATCTTGGAATTTAAAGCACTTTAATATTATTAACAGTATGTTATTGGTTGTGATTTCGTGATTTTACAGGATTTTATTGTACTTTATGTATGGGCTTATGCCCCTGTAAGCCGTCCTGAGCCCTCTTGCGGGGAGGGCGGGGTAAAAATACCTAAATAAATAAAATAAATAAAATGATTCCATGACTGTGGTCTATACTGCTGTGTATAGCTTATTGTAAGTAGGATCCTATTTATACAGTTTCCCGACTGCTTTAACATGTCATGTGACTAACTTATGTGATGCTTCAGTTCTTTCTGGTGGTTCCAGACTCCTAAAATCTTAATGAGCTCCCGGAAGAGATCAGGGCCCTGCAGGATCTTATGCAGTTCCGCAGGGCCTGCAAGACGGAGCTCTTCCACCAGCCCTTCAACTAGGAGCCGTCCCCCTCCCCAATAATTAATTGTGAGCCCTGCCCTCCGGAACTATCATCAACAGCCTGAGCCGGCCACGTAAGGAGCGGATCAACAGAACAGGACATCAATTGCTGCCGCCGTCACCAAATATCGTTAGCATTAATTTTGCCAGACCCATTGTACCAGCACTTTACATCATCTGGACTCTTTTAGATGGTTTTATGATTGTGTAGCCTGCCTTGAGTCCCTGAGAGAAAGGCGGCTTATGAATAAGGTAAATAGAATAAATGTAAATAATGTAAATAGAATAAAACAAAATTTCTAAAGAAGCCTACTAAAAAGCAATTTGCCATGTGATTAAGAAAAGCAACTGTTCTAGTTTAGCTATTTCTTTAAAAAAAATATTAAAATTATGATTTATCACCTGCCGCCTGAAGAGATACAGTCCATTCTAGTTCCTTAGGAACTAGGGAACAATGCAGAAAACTAAGGCAGGTAAACAAATAATGCAGAAAGAAGAGTTGCAAGGTAAAGCCAATGCACTAAAAGCAGATGCTACCTACGATGATCATTGCAGTAGACTACTCTGTTGTAAAGGTGCCCTTTCCTGGGCTGTTCGTTCTACGGCAGTTCTAATCTAATCTCTTTCGAACTCCCTGCTACTGCCATCTGCCTCTGGCGTAACCAGCATTCTCAACACGGCTACACTGAAAGGTGCAAAGCCCTGTTCGGAATATGATTCAAAATCAGCTTGGTTTAGGCGAAGAAACTTGTTTCTACATCAAGAGATGCTGTCGACAACCATAAAATAAATGATGTGGGTGTAATTATACATTATATTAAAATATTTGCCAGAGTCTAAACAGATGGAGCTATTTATTCGCCTCAATGAGAACATTTATTGTAGACCCAGAAGCCACCAAATCTAATTTTAAGGCTCCCTCCCCCCCCTTTAACATGTTAGATGACATTTTTAATGTAGGTATATAATTATGACCTGCCTTGTGGAACTCAAACTGCAAACATGTGGAAAGACGGCTTGTGTGTGTATCTGTGACCATTTTGACCAAAATACGGCTAAAGTCCTCTGTGAAGAAGCCTCTCCTACACAAGGGCAAAAAGGAGGGCTTTCACGGAGACCATTCACCGGGCTAGACAGCTGAAACCCAAAGCCACGCACAATGTTTACTTTATTTTTTTGAGAAATCACGACAGTCTCTCCGGACAAATCTCAACAGAAGGTTTCAGTCCTCATCTCAAAATCTTTAAAAATGGGGGGTCCCAAACTGTTCCTACAACATTGTTTTTTTTAAAAAACAACACATCCCTCTCCTGTGGCTATTAGCCACAAGGTATAGATAGGGGCTCTGGGGAAAGTGATGCTCTGTCTTCTTGGTGCTTGGGTGGGGTCAACAGTGGGAGGGCTTCTAATGTCCTGGCCCCACTGGTGGACCTCCTGATGGCACTGGTATTTCTGGCCACTGTGTGATACAGAGTGTTGGACTGGATGGGCCTTTGGCCTGATCCAACATTGGCATCTCTTATGTTCTTATGTTCTTATGTAATAAGGCACCTTGGGAGCAGAAGGACCTAATGAAATTGATGGGCAATAGTTTCAGGACGCACAAAATGTAGTAGTCCATTACTGGATGATCAACTAAACCTTAGGATTCACTGCACGTCAACGAGCACAGGTGGCTTTGAAAAGCAATTAGACAGGTTTGTGGAGGAGAGGTCCGTCAATGGCTACTAGCTGCGGTGACTAAAGGGTACCACCACACCCAGAGGCAGTTAACCTCTGAATATTAGTGCTAAGAGGCAACATCAGTGGAAGGCCTTGGCCTCTATGTCCCATTTGCTCGCCCTCCACAGTAACTGTTTGGTCACTGAAACAGGAGGCTGGACTAGACAGACCACTGGTCTGATCCAGCTGGGCATGACTTGTGTTCCTACGGATGCCCCTATTTAGGAAGCACACCGTCTCCCTCTTTTTAAAAAAAAAATCTAAAACCAATCTTAATAGGTTTAACAATTTAATTCTAGCTACCTCAGCAAAACAAGGGATGGTTCAAGCAGGAACGCTATTGCTTAAAAACGCTGTTGCGAGCAGAGATTTAAGAATACTGATGGATCAAAAGAAAAGCAGACCTTGGAACAACATCAGAACAAAAACAGAGTCCTGCATGGCTCCGTATATCAAGAAAGGTGATTACTCACCCAGTGGCAAGAATGCCAGGCGGTTTCCAGCCATGGATAGCTCATTGAGACTGGGGAGCTGGCAGAGGTGACGAGGGACACACCACAGATGGTTCCGGTCAGCAGTCAGGTACTGAAGAGAGAGGCACATATGCAGCCTCTCGGGCAGAGTTATTAAATGATTGGTTGAAATGTCCAACGTCTGCAGCTCTCGGAGGTCTCCAACCTCTGCAACCAAAACAGGCAATATTACTGTGTGCAATGTTTTCACATCATTTCAAACACCAGCTACACTGAAATAAAACACAAGGAGGGAAAGTAAGCATTTTACACATTGTAATTTCCACTATATGTACCACCCAGTGCCATTCCCGACATCTGTGGGGGCTATCAGAGCAATACATGGGGCCACCGATACACAACCAGCATGCTGCAATCAGTTAGATGGGCCCTGACTGATGCACAAGTAATCTAAGTGACCACTAAGACTGGCAGGTCTTTGAACAGAGTCCCAAACATTAAGAGAGCCAGTTTGGTGTAGTGGTTAAGTTCATGGACTCTAATCTGGGAGAACCGGGTTTGATTCCCCACTCCTCCACTTGACCTTGGGCAAGCCATAGTTCTGGCACAGCTGTTCTTGAAAAAGAGCAGTTTCTGTCAGAGCTCTCTCAGCCCCACCTACCTCACAGAGTGTCTGTTGTGGGGAGGGGAAGGGAAAGGAGTTTGTAAGCTGCTCTGATACTCCTTTGGTAGTGAAGGGCGGGGTATAAATCCAATCTCTTCTCTTCTCTCTCTAACTGTGGACAATACTCTATCAAGCCACTAGGGATACCTAAGGTATTACAGTGCACTGTTTCTATGACTACAATTTCAGTTCCATAGATCAGCAAAAGTCTACCTTTTGGAAAAAGGACAGCAGTTGAGATTCTGTTAAGCTCTACCCTTAGCTATTGTAAGTTCTTTGCTTTAAAAACAGCACCACACAAACATGGTTCTTTGACATTCACAGTACTTTTGAGAACAATTTTGAATAGCACCTTGAAATTTTCGGATGAAGAGTGGAATTGGACTTTGGTAAATAAGTAAAATCACTTCTGCAACCTTGCAGTAGCATTTAGAGGACTGTTTCTAAAGTTGTGCCAACTTCTTTTAGGATGCGTGCCCGCTACCAGGTAAACAAAAAACCTATGTTAATTTGAAGCTCCATTAGACACAATGGAGAGAGAGGGAGAGAAAGAGAGGTGTACAGAGAAGTTACATATCCACAGGGAGGGGGAGGACAAGAACCAATATGAAAACGTTCTTGTCAATTCTCATGAGTTTACTGCAAGCTTCACCGTGTAACTTCCAGAGTTGTCTTGAAATGTAATGCTGCAAGACTTGCAATAAAATCACCGCCATCACATCTTAATTAAAATAAGATGGCTTCCGGTGGCCCTGATAAAGGAGAAAGCAAAACACTGGCATACAAACAAGGATTTAAAAAAACAAAACAAAACACACCACTATAAGAAATGAGTGCTTGTTTTAAAGTGATGCATACTTTGTACCTCCTTCAAGATACAGAGAGTTTAAAAGAAAAAAAAAGGAATAACAACTGGTTGTGATGCTATAGCCCAGAACCAATGTTCCCTCTAGGCTGTGGAGTCTTGTGAGCAAAAATTCTACTTTCTGAGCTCCTGGCATTAAAATTGTGAGCGAGCGATTTGGCTACTGCATATGTTAGTTTGCTCTGGAGCCCTCCTTCCTGAGCTAAGACAAAAATGGGTGAGCCGGAGGCTAAAAAACTGTGAGCTAGCTCACACTAACTCAGCTTAGAGGGAGCACTGCCCAGAACACAGCCATACTGCTGGTGATGAGGGCACAGTTGCTATAGGGCTATCGGCCAATACAGAGGGAAAGAAGGAACCAGGGATGCAGTGTGGTGATACTAAGAGCCAACAGGTTGTGAGTTGGATTGTAGCCTGGAACACAGGCGAATGAGAAGGAAGACTTTGAAGGATGAAGACCAGGTACATGTGTAAGTGCCATCAAGCCGCAACCGATTTATGGTGCCCCGGCAAGGGGCTTTCAAGGCAAGTGAGACATATAAGTGGCTTGCCATTGCCTTCCCCTGCAATATCTTCCTGGGCGGTCTCCCACCCAAGCACCGACCCTGCTTAGCTTCTGAGATCTGGTGAGATGGGGCTATGCCATGCTGCCGTCTAGGCAGGGATAGGAGGAGAAAGACCAACCGGAGAAAAGTAAAGGCACAAGAAGTTTCCCTTAGATTGCTGAGAAGGGGTGTCAAAGGGGTCAGTGGGCTCTGTACACCCAGAAGTCCTACCAGCAGCCTCTTCTCTTCTCCTTCCTCCCCACTCCTGTGGAGACTTGAGGGTCAAGTCAGGAGCCAGGTATATGCAACGGTGTAAACCAGAGAAAGAGGGACCCTGATGGACCACACCATTTTTTAAAGTTACCTGCAATTAATCATGTTCTGAGCATGAGGCACAGGTTGAAGGAGGAGGGCTGTTTTAATCGGGTGCCAGAGAAGTATCCAGCTCAGTCAATTCCAGCAAAAACAACTGCATCCCCCAAAAGCCCCCTCAAGATCTTGTAGCATTTTTTTTTTAAATCCAGCCTGAGCATTTGTAAATCCTACTCCCTCAACTGCAAGATAAGAACATAAGAACTTAAGAGAAGCCAATGTTGGATCAGGCCAAAGGCCCATCCAGTCCAACACTCTGTCACACAGTGGCCAAAAACACCAGGTGCCATCAGAAGGTCCAGTAGTGGGGCCAGGACACTAGAAGCCCTCCCACTGCTGCCCCCCCCAAGCACCAAGAATACAGAGCATCACTTGCCCCAGACTGAGAGTCCCTAGCCATTGATGGACCACTGCTCTGTATGCTTATAATTCCCTCTTGAAGCCGTCGATGCTTGTAGCTGCCGCCACCTCCTGTGGCAGTGAATTCCATGTGTCAATCACTCTTTGGGTGAAGAAGCACTTAGATGTTCTAACGGGCATTTCTATAAACCTCGAGGAAAACCATAATAATCAAACACATAGCAGAACAACTACTCCACAGCCTCCCTTCACAAAAAGGCAGACAGCAGGAGGAAATTTCATGGGTGTTTTGGGATGTTGTAAAGACTTGGCAGCAGTGTTCCCTCTAAGCTGAGTTAGTGTGAGCTAGCTCGCCGTTTTTTAGCCTCTGGCTCACACATTTTTGTCTTAGCTGGGGAAGGAGGGCTCCAGAGCAAACTACGTTTGCAGCAGCCAAATTTGCTCGCTCACAACTTTAATGCCAGTAGCTCACAAAGTAGAATTTTTGCTCACAAAACTCCACAGCTTAGAGGGAACATTGCTTGGCAGGTGGGGGCCCTTTTTCAAATTTGCGAGAACAGTGCTTGAGTCTTGGGCAAAGGGGCAACCCAAGACACAACAGAGATGCTATGGCTGCTGGGAGGCCATCACTCTGGCCTGTCGACAGCAGCAAGCAAATCGAAGGAGAGAGAGCAGGCCAACACTAAACGAAGCACAGACATGGCTCGAAGAACACACTCCCCCCCCCAAAAAAAAAGTAGGTGGGGGGACAGAAAAAGGGCAGAAAAAAGAAGAAAAGAAAAGGGGTACTGCCAAATTAGCCAACATCAGACAAGAAAGGTGGGCATCCTGCCCCGAATCACACAGAGGTTGGATGTGGCGGCACACAGCTCTGCAGAGATCCGCCCAATTACTCATTCATTAGTTCTCAGCTATGAGCCGTGACAATACGCTCCCCCCGCCCCTGAAACTGATTTGCAGAACTTCAGCCTCTCTGCGGGATAAGGCATGAATGGCCTTGCTTGTACACAGAATGTAGCCAGCAGCGGGAAGGGCGGTGCGGTGGGGGGAGCATCTTCCATAACGCCAAAACCGGTAACTGGCAAGAAAGAACCCAGCTATTTTCAGATATCGTTTCTCCTCCGCTACTAAAAATAGCCTCGTGAAGACCGCCCAGGCCCAAATCCTTCAAAGCAAACTGGCAAGATCCCAGAGGCAGTGCGGGCAAATTCCAGAGGGCGAGCAGAAGGTATTTTTTTCCCCCAAGTCATCGGGAGGGACAGATCAACCGCCCGGCTTTGTTGTTCCATCCAGCGGAGCAATTACCAGAATCTCTCTCCCCCTTCCAAGGTCACATGCCAGAACTGACTGCGCCATCCCAACTTCAAATGACATTAGCTATGCAAGGACCAGATCACAGATAAGTCCATTCAAGCTGGCAGAATACCACACAGCAAGATTGTGGCTTTACACCAGTGTCGTGATCCTGGTGGCAAAAGGAATGCCTCGCGCAAGGGGCAAAAATCAGCGGCGCTCAGGGCTTCCTGGGAAGGCACGGAGTTGACAAAGAATGCCGTGCTTAAACGCTTTCAGTAATGTTATGTTTTTGTGATGTTAGATTTGCAAAGAGAGCCAGGTTGGTGTAGTGGTTAAGTGCGCGGACTCTAATCTGGGAGAACCGGGTTTGATTCCACACACCTCCACTTGCAGCTGCTGGATGACCTTGGGCCAACCATAGTTCTGTCAGAGCTGCTCTTGAAAGAGCAGTTCTGTAAAGAGCTCTCTCAGCCCCACCTGCCTCACAGGGTATCTGTTGTGGGGAGGGGAAGGGAAAGGGAAAGGAGTTTGTAAGCCGCTCTGAGACTCTGAGTGAAGGGCAGGGTATAAATCCTTCCTCTTCTTCTTCTTCAAAGTAGCTAGCTTAGATAAAAATATTTCCACTGGAGTCAACAAAGAACCTAAGACAACTCAAATTCCGCAGCTGCCTTGCAAGGACTACAACCAACCAATGTTGCCTCTAAGCTGAGTTGGTGTGAGCTAGCTCACAGTTTTTTAGCCTCCAGCTCACACATTTTTGCCTTAGCTCAGGAAGGAGGGCTCCAGAGCAAACTACTTTATGCAGTAGCCAAATCGCTCACTCACAACTTCAATGCCAGTGGCTCACAAAGTAGAATTTTTGCTCACAAGACTCCACAGCTTGGAGGGAGCATTGCAACCAACCGTGTTGCCCTGCGTCAGCATCACGTCCAGAGGACACGACCCCTGGCGAAGGAACTCAGATCTCATCACATCCAAGCCCAAGATCTAAGGATTCTTCAGCCTTAGTGTCTACGGAACCCCCAACATACAAGCTGGTACCTCAGCAGACGGGCATCTGGCACAGACAGCTGAGGCTAAACTACACGCCCAAGAAGGGCAGACGAGGAGCTTTTGGTTCCTTAGAACCTTTACAGGTAACTCTGCTTCAGGACTCCAGGTGTAAACTCCATGGCAACACCCCGACAGGCAAGGGCAAGACTCCCCCATGACAGCAAAAACGACGGTACAAGGAAGGAGGAGGACATGCAGTGAAGCGGGACACTCAAACAACCATCCGCTCTTGCCTCGACAACACACAGAGCTCTCCGGTATGCATGCCCATCAAGTGACTTTGCCCCCCAGCGACTACGAACAATACGGAGAGACTGTGCTGGTTTTAACAATGTCCCTGCTGGCCACAAGTCCTCCAATCCAGGTGGGGCCCCACTATGCACTCGGGACAGTGATAGGAAAGGCAGTTATCTTTGCTGAACGCCAAGCACTTCACTCATACCAGCAACTAGCCCAAATTCTCACAGCTCTTGCTTTCGGGATCACAGGCAGGGGCCAAGGCTGGAGAACAAACAAGACCTGGAAAAGAGTTCCAGTAAAACTCCCTTTGTTGGAGGAGAGCTTTAACGTCTGCCTCCCCACCCTCCACAGACACTGGGGGGGTTTAGGAGGGACTACTAGGTCAGCACACACATGGTGGAAAGGTGAGAAACTTGTCTTGGAAATGCTGTGTGTGTGGGGTGTGTGTGTGTGTGTGTTTCCCAACCAATACCTGTTGCCTTGCCACTCATTATGCCCCCCGTATCGAACAATAAGCAAGGGCCTACGGCGGCAGCAATCACTAGCGCAGGGCCAGCTGTCCGCAGGAGAGACTGCTGCCATTTTCCTGCCAGAAATTCTGGTGCCTTTGGGAAGCTACTTGATACAGGGGGAAATCTAATAGGGGCAGCTGTGCTGAGCATGGGGGTAGGAGCGGCCGTACGAGCATCGTTTCCCCCATCTGCCGTGCAGGCTTCAAGGGCACCGGGGCCCCTGAAGAATCAAAAGGTTGGCTATGATGCCATCAGAATGCATTTCGCATGAAGCTGCCTGATCCCGAATGTGACCATCGGCCTGTCGGAGTTAGCATCGTCTATTCAGACCGGCCGCAGCTCTCTTTCGTGTAACTTCCCACCTGGTCCTTTTAACTGGGGATGCCTGAGACTGAACCTGGGTCCTTCTGCACGCAGACTAGAGGATCTCCCCCCCCCTTCCCCGCTTCCCCCATGAACCACTCGAGCTGCCACCCTGTCCCTTTAAGGGCTTGCTGATAGGAACCTTGCCTCACACTTGTCACTTGCCTCGGGTGGGCCCTTTCATGACCCGGATGAGGAGGGCTGACCTGCCACAATGGGTGTGTAAAGCGCTGTCAAGTCACAGCCAACTTATGGTGACCCCTCACAGGGTTTTCGAGGCAAGAGACGAGCAGACTTGGTTTGCCACTGGCAGCCTCTGTGTAGCAACCCCGGACATTCCTCGGTGGTTCCCCGTCCAGGCACTAACCAGGGCCGACCCTGCTTAACACCCAAGATCTGGCTAGCCAGGAGCATCCAGGACAGGGCGACTGCCACGATATCCCATCCTTAACGTGGGGGCTCATCTTGCTGATTGTATCTCGCTTTCAGAGCCAATCCAACTGCACGTATGCCCCTCCGAACGCACACACAGAGAAGAAGAAGAAGAAGAGAAGAAGAAGAGATTGGATTTATACCCCACCCTTCACTTGGAGTCTCAGAGCAGCTTACAAACTCTTTTCCCTTCCCCTCCCCACAACAGACACCCTGTGAGGTGGGTGGGGCTGAGAGAACTCTGACACAAACTGCTCTTTTTCAAGGACAACTGTGCCAGAGCTTGTGACTGACCCAAGGTCACATCAGCAGGTGCAAGTGGAGGAGTGGGGAATCAAACCCGGCTCTCCCAGATTAGAGTCCGCACACTTAACCACTACACCAAACTGGCTACAGGCCTTCTCAGCGATCTATTAGGGGGAGCAGGGAGTTAGATAAGAGTGCCCTCCCCACGTCACAGCTGATTATCTGACAGAACTACACTTGTGCAGCCGCAGCAGCTGTGTGAGATTGTAAGTTTGGATGGGTGTGCTCGTTAACGGAGCAGATGCAAGAGTTACTAGCCAAGAACCCCTCCCCAGAAAAGAGAATCATTTTGCACTGTGCAGACTTTTGTTTCCCTCCATGCTAACTGTGAAGCCAACTTGCCATTTATCGTCTTCGAAAGTGCCGGCACCGGGTCCAGAGGAAGGGGCCTTCTGCTCTCTGAACTGCGCACTGTTTGCAGGATGCTGCCGCCACCCCCAAATCACACAAACTCAGAAAAATTCTGAAGACTGCAAGATATATTCACTTGAGCAATACATCAGTGAAAAGTAAGGATAATCAAAATCACTGAAACACCATAATCGATGTTTGCACGCCCCCGCCTCCTTCGATAACTGTAGAGTTCAATCAGATTCCCCTCGTTATGTTTAAATAAACAGGGTCCAAATAACGACACAGCATCTTAAAAATAAGTACAAAATATTCCATCTTTGGTCTCTGTTCTTAGTCTCCCTGAAAGACTAAGGCCAAAATACACAACACACCAGACCTACAATTAGTTCCCCCCATATTTATTTTATTTTAAAAGTCGGGGGGGGGGGGGGCCCAATGATGATTACAACCAGTGTTCCCTCTAAGCTGAGTTAGTGTGAGCTAGCTCACAGTTTTTTAGCCTCTGGCTCACAGATTTTTTTCTTAGCTCAGGAAGGAAAGCTCCAGAGCAAACTAGTTTATGCAGCAGCCAAAACAACACAATCTTAATGCCAGTAGTTCACAAAGCAGCATTTTTGCTCACAAGACTCCACAGCTTACAGGGAACATTGATTACAACCACCGCACCTATGCTGTTTCCCTGGTCAAAACTGCCTCCCCACACTGATATTAGCTTCACTCTCACACCCTGTTTCAGGTGAACAACTGTGTTGGTCTACAGTGGAAGACCTGGATTCAAATCCAGTAGCACCTTGGAAGACCAACAACATTTCCAGGATATAAATTTGTGAGAGTTGACGCTCCCTTCATCTCGAAAGCTTATACCCTGGAAATCTTGTGGGTGTCTGGAGTCTCAAGACTTGAATCTTATACAATTTTATTTTAACAACAGAGAAAGAACTCCCTCCCTCCCTCCCCCCTTCTCCCCCAATGCCACTATTCCTTCCAAGGCTGCTTTGGAGTTAAAAATAGATCCCGTCGTGGGTCATTTGTATCTTGTGTGGTTTGGCCTTTATGTAAGAAGTTAGGACATCCTGGACACAAACTCCAGGCAGAGCTCAAGGAGGCACCACAGGCTATCGCCTGCACTTCACAGACTGAGAGAGGGAGTGGAGCAGCTGGGGGGAAAAGGGTTCTTGGAAATGAAAGTGCTTCTGCAAAAACTGCACAGGCCGCCAAAACTATTTTGATGGCTGTAGCTCCTCGAGCCGTTTGCAAGCCCTGCAAGGGATTTCATCTACATGGATTCTCTTTCAAATGTTACTCATAGGTTTAACCCCTCTAAAACAAAACAAAAAAAAAGCAGGAGGCGTGTTTTTTTAAAAAATTTCCATTTGAACGTTATTGGAAACAACTGATGCTGGCTGGCAAATTAGAATCATTCTTAGAGACGTGGGGATTGTTATCGAGTCAAACCATGACGAGAATTGGCAACAATCGGCTGCTTTAAGAAAATCCTTAAAATGTTAGAAATAAGAAAGGAATAATTGTAGCTGTCTATATTCCCATCCGTCATTTGTTTTTAATTGTGCTGGTTCTGATTATGCACTGTTGCATTTTAATATAAATTAAAAACAAACTGTTAACAAGCAGTGATCTGGGTTTTCCAGGGAAATTCCACATGAATATTTTTTTTTCCAAATCAGAACGTTTAAATTATGTTAGCAAAAGAAGGCAAATGCACCACATCCAAGCCTGAACCATGTACAAGTACTGGGGTTTGGCGATACTTCATATCCCACATTTAGAACATCTAACATGATGGGCTTAGCATAACAGCCTGACAACTACAGATAGAGACTATATTTACATATGTGGGGCAGAAAATTTTCCATGGGAAAATTTCCACCGCACATCATTGGGGGGGGGGGCCCTCCAAGAAACACTCTGAAAACTACAAGATGAGTTTTGGATGGTGACTGAGCGTTGCAAATTGAGGCACCCACTCTCTGTTCTTATATGCATATAGGATTTATTTATTTTTTGCGTTAACTAGGCCTGAACCTGCGAGATGGAGGAGGAGGAGGAGATTGGATTTATACCCCGCCCTTCACTACCCAAAGGTGTCTCAGAGCAGCTCACAAACTCCTTCCCCTTCCCCTCCCCACAACAGACACCCTGTGAGGTGGGTGGGGCTGAGAGAGCTCTTGACAGAAACGGCTCTTTTTCAAGAACAGCTCTGGCAGAACTATGGCTTGCCCAAGGTCATCCAGCCAGGTGCAAGTGGAGGAGTGGGGAATCAAACCCGGTTCTCCCAGATCAGAGTCCGTGCACTCAACCACCACTCCAAACTGGCTCTCAATGAAACAATGCTTCATTCCCAATTATGTCCGTCCTCAGCCGCTTCACCAGTAGATCAGGAAGAATTGCATCTGTGGGCTTTAATATTGAGGAGACATATTTCTACATAAGTGTGTGGAAGATCCAGGTTCCAGAGATGGAATGTATTGTTCCCTGTGGACTCTTATCCAAGGACTCACTACACATTTAGTTATGACTCAGTGGGGGCGCCATCTTGGTCTGAAGCAACAGAAGAAAGTTAAGGGTGCCACTGGCCTCAAACTTTGTTACATTTAGTTATGATTATGGCTGCATTTGGACACTGTGCAAACCTTCAAAAATTGGGTTTATACTGGCAGTAAGAGCAATAACCCTTTGCGGTTTTCTGCTTTGTTTTGTATTATCACTCGGACCTCAGACTGCTGGGAAGACTGCATTCAGGCGTTCAGTGTTCCCTCTAAGCTGAGTTATTGTGAGATAGCTCACAGTTTTTTAGCCTCCGGCTCACACATTTTTGTCTCAGCGCAGGAAGGGGGGCTACAGAGAAAACTAATTTATGCAGTAGCCAAATCGCTTGCTCACAACTTTCATGCCAGTAGCTCACAAAGTAGAATTTTTGCTCATAAGACTCCACAGCTTAGAGGGAGCATTGCTCACAGTTTATCATGATGCCTGAATGCATAAAAAAAGAGAGAACAGGGAAGAACAGAACTTCAAGCAGAACACACAAAATTAGCCTTTTCTGATTATGCTCAAAGACGAACACAAAACAAAAATCCATCATAAGGCAGATCTACCCCGCTTGACCTTCATTTTTAGACACGCATGCCATTCCTAATTAATTCTTGCTAGCAGATTTTTTTTTAAATGTACAGACGTGAATGTATCTGTTGCACACACACACAAAGACAAGAAACACAGGACATTGTTTTGATGCTGCAGCCTGGAGCTCTTTGTCTGAATTTTATCGCAGTGTTCTTGGAGGGGAAAAAATGATCAAAGCAGCCATGACAAGTTAATGTTCTTTAAAGTTAAGTATCTCAGCATAACTTCCCTTCTCTGGTCTTTTAGCCGCTGGCTCACTAGGGCATTGGAAGCATCATCAAAGGTCAGGAGACTCAGATCTTCCACCCCGCCCCAGAATGGCAGCTACCGGGAGGAGTAACATTCGGGTCTGAGGAGTGGTTTAGCCTCCTAACTCTACCATGTGCTCAGGGTCCGCTGAAAAACATTAGCAAACTTTGATGTTTGCCGCTACTTTTAAACGCCACTTAACTGACAAGAGCAGCTACTTACGCAAATAGGAACAGACCTGTTTCCCAAGAAATTAACTGTTGATACCCGAATACAGCTGAAGATGTGTTAACTTGGACATGCTTTTTTAAAATGTGCGTGTGTGTACACTATGGAACAGAATGGTTCTGTTGTTGTTGTTCAGTCGCACAGTCGAGTCCGACTCTTCGCGACCCCATGGACCAGATCACGCCAGGCCTTCCTGTCTTCCGTCGTCCTCTGAAGTTTGCTCAACTTCATGTTTGTTGCATCTATGACACTGTCCAACCATCCCCATCTTCTTTGACCTTCAATCTTTCCCAGCATCAGGGTCTTCTCCAGTGAGGGCTCCCTTCTCATTGGATGGCCAAAGTATTTGAGCTTCAGTTTCATTATCTGGCCTTCCAGGGAACAGTCAGGGTTGATTTCTTTTAGGATTGACTGATTTGATCTTCTTGCAGTCCAAGGAGTCTTCTCCAGCACCATAGTTCAAATGAATCTATTCTTTGGCGCTCGGCCTTCCTTATAGTCCAACAGAATGGTACAAAAGAATAAATAGCCAATCAAACGGAAAAGATGAAGGGAAGAAGTCTGTCGATGAACAGGCTTCCATTTTCAGCACGTCTTTTCTCCAAGAAGCTCAGGGTCGTGTACACAGCACTCTCAACATTTTATCTCCACAATCACTCAGCAAGGTAGGTTTATTTATATATTTATTCAATTTATAGACTGCCCTCTCCCTCCACACAGGCTCAGGGCAGTTTACAACATTTCAATAAAATGCAATCAATAAAGAGTTAAAATCATTAAGATTCCAATAACAGTTACAGAATGGCACTTAAAACCAATTTCTAACCTTACCCCATGGGGGAGGGCAAAGTCTGAGGGAGAGATGGCGCTATGGAGGGAGGGCCAGGTATGATGGAAACCATTGCTGTCCTTAACCATAGGCCCGCCAGAACACCTCTGTCTTACATGCCCTGCAGAACTGTACCAAGTCCAACAGGACACGAAAAGGCCCCGGCTCTGGTTGAGGACAACTGGATCTCTTTTGGGCCAGGGATCACCAAAAGGTTTGTCTCTCCAGAGCATGGTGCTCTTTTGGGAGTATACCAGGAGAGGCGGTCCCAGTCTAGATAAACTGGTCCTAGATACTTTGGTCCCCGGTTGGTGGAAAGTGCCATCAAGCAACAGCTGACTTGCGGCGACCCTGTAGGGTTTTCAAGGCAAAGATACAGACAGACATGGTTTGCTGTTGCCTGCCTCTGCATAGCAGCCCAGGTCTTCCTTGGTGGTCTCCCATCCAAATACTAACCAGGGCCAAACCTGCCTAGCTTCCGAGAACTGATAAGATCGGGCTAGCTCGGGCCTTCCAAGTAAGGGCAACCAGGCAGGTTGAGTTGAGGGATAATACTATGCAGGGCTTTTTTTTGTAAAAAAAAAAGCCCAGCAGGAACTCATTAGCATAATAGGACACACCCAAACAGCAGACACTCATTAGCATAATAGGACACACCCCCGACAGCACAGCACATTAGCATATTAGGCCACACCCCATGTTACCAGAAGTGTGCTCATCCAGCCACGCCCACCTTTTGCTTCTTATTCTGTTGTCAAAACCCAGAGGGTTTTTTTGTAGCAGGAACTCCTTTGCATGTTAGGCCACACACCCCTAATGTAGCCAATCCTAATGAGTTTCTGCTGTTGGGTGTGGCCTATTATGCTAATGAGTTCCTGCTGGGTGTGGCCAACTCAGGAGCCAGCCGGAACTCCGTTCCTGTGCGTTCCTGCCCAAAAATAGCATTTGTTGTTGTTGTTTTTTGGTGGGGGGAATTGTGCAGATTTCTCCTTTACATATCAGCCCCATTTTCGCCCTCTGTGCTACTGCTGAGGGCTGTCGGACTCCTTCAGCAGGCTGCCGCATGAAGGGGAAACTGGGAAAGTCCTAGTGCGCAAAGCCTGCAGGTAGTTGGGCCAGTGAGATAACTCAGACATCCTTATAGCAGGGTGGGGATTTCAATCCAGGTCCCCAGGTTTGGAGTCTGATAGTACGCCATGCCTGCTCTCGTAGCCAAGAAAGGGGATTCTGCAGATGAGATTTGTAGCTGGAAATCTGGAACCTCAGCTCCAAACATATTCCAGGCTCCTCGGAGAGGCAGAACAGAGACCGTCTCAACAAACAAATAAATATTAACACCTACAGGCTGACTGAGTTCTTTGTAACCTATTTAAAATTCCCATTTAGGGCTAGCCTCAAGGCGTTCTGAAAACCTGCAAACAAACATGAAAAACAACATAGGAACATGAGCCCATTCAATCAGACCAGTGGTCCATTTAGTCCACTCTCATGTTTCGAGCAGTAGTTGACCAGTAGCCCTGGAGGGCCAAACAGGGCATAACTCCCAAGGACTCCCTCTGGTGCTGCCACCTAGTACGGGCATGAAGAGGTTTCCTGCCTCTGTTTATGGAGAGTCCTTTTAGTCACCATGGCTAATAGACACTGACAGACCTCTCCTCCGTGAATCTGTCTAGCCCCCTTTTAAAGCCCAAGCACTCACACACACCTTTGTCTCACTATACTGTGCAAAGGGCTGAACATATTTTCACTCTCCCCGACTTTGACAAAATTAAAGTAGCCCTCAAAAAGAAGCAAATGAATGTGCAAGTGCAACAGGAATAAGTTTTGCTTAGTTCAAGGACAGAATTACAAAGATTTTGTTCACGTAGGCCTATGCGTCAACTGAGAATTATGTACGCCCCGCAAAGACCAAAAAGCAACATCGACACATGCAAAACATGCAAAACAGTATGACTATTTCTTCAGCCAGCAAATTACTGCTTTATGAACACGTTATCCTGCTATGAGAAATATTACGGTATTAGCAACAGGGGATTTTTAGAGACAGGTAGCAACAAAGCATTTTTTGGGAGGGAAACATGAAATATCAAGCAGACAGAGTAGGACAACTCTTGAAACACAGGACAGCTCAGACAAGATCTGCAGTTTTGAGTAACCCATACGGGTTCTCTTAGCCTGCAGAGGAACTGGTTGGCCAAGGAGTGAAACAGGTTGCTGGACTAAACGGATCACTGGTCAGATCCAACAGAGCTCTACTGGCTCTTGCTGTTTTTCACACCCCATCCAGTCACTCCAGCTTAAATATGCTGCTGTTTTCTCTAAAACCTGACCAGCAGTCAATTCAAAAGCCAACAAAACAGCTCAAACCCCTTCTTGTTGAAAGAGCTGGCGTCAGCAACAGAGACTTCCAATGACAACTGCTCAAAGGGCAATTTGCACTGCATTAAAAAAAATTGTTTCTCTGAAGTACCTTCTGAAACCAAACACACTGAACCATACCGTAAATTTAACTCCACGTATTGCATGCAAGAAGATCAAATCAGTCAATCCTAAAAGAAATCAACCCTGACTGTTCCCTGGAAGGCCAGATAATGAAACTGAAGCTCAAATACTTTGGCCACCCAATGAGAAGGGAGCACTCACTGGAGAAGACCCTGATGCTGGGAAAGATTGAAGGTCAAAGAAGACGGGGACGGCAAAGGATGAGATGGTTGGACAGTGTCATCGACGCAACGAACATGAAATTGAGCCAACTTCAGAGGACAGCGGAAGACAGGAGGGCCTGGCGGGAGCTGGTCCATGGGGTCGCAAAGAGTCGGACTCGACTGTGCGACTGAACAACAACAAAATTGCATGCAGTGGTTTTATAATTTCCTCACGTCACTGACTCTCAAAAACGTATACCCCGGAAATCTTACTGGTGGTCTTTAAGGTGCTACTGGACTCAAATCTTGCTGCATCCACAACACAACTGCATATCTCTAACGGCACTGATAGGCCAAGATAGACACTGTCAGAGCATCCCTTTTCATTCAGATTTTAAAAATGTGCATGGCACTACTTATTTCAGCACTGTGATGTAGGTGAGGCTGAGAACACATAACTAGCACAGGGTCACCCAGCGGCCTTCCATGGCAGAGTCGAGATTCACACGTGTGTCTCCTAGATCCTAGTCCAACACAATGCTGGCTCCTAATCAGATGCTGTTCTTTGAATAATCGGAGGGAATTCTTTGAAAGCAAGCCTGTGTGTTTAAAACATACCTTATTTACAGAGCAGCGTTCCTTTAAACACTGAAAAGGAAACTGCTCCTGTAACTTAATGTTCCTCTCAAATCCCCACTAGTCCATTTACTTAAAAACACCCTGACCCTGGAAGTGTGCCTGACATATCGAACCTGTTCTGTTGTGCATATTTTTACAGCTGTTACTAAATTAGGAAAGCGGAGTGGGATGTGTCTGTGCCAACTGTGAAACAGAAAGGGTCGGTATCGTTGCATTATATCTCGTTCACGGTGCCAGATTCAACCAGAGACATTTAATCTTTACTGGCACATGTCAGTGTGCTGAAGTACAGAGACAGTAGGAGTGCAGAGGCAGTGTGGAATAGTGGTTAAGAGTGCTGGACTATGACCCTGGGAGACCCAGGTTCAAATCCGCTCTCGTGCCACGAAAGCTCGTGGGGCGAGCCGTGCTCTCGGTCTAACCTACCTCACAGGGTTGTTGTTAGGATAAAATGGAGGAGAGGATCATGTAAGCCACCTTGGGTCCCCATTGGGGAGAAAGGCGGGGTAGGAATGCATTAAATAATAAGTACACCGACATACCTAGAGGACAACAAAACTAATGGCTGTAACAGAGATCCATGCCCACCACACCACCTCAAACCAGAGGTCATTTCGGGGGGATCGCGGGGGATCGCAGTTCCCATGGGTGAGGTATGGGGGGCGAGGCACATGATGAAGCCCCGCCCCCCGCTTCCAGCCGCCCCGCTTCCAGCCCTCATTCAGCCAGGAGGAGGCAGGAGAAGAGGGAGGGTAAGTTGCTTCCTCCCTGCCTCCCACCACCCCTTTCTGCCTGGGGCCAGGGAGGGCCTTCGCGGGGCTTCCTTGCACTCCCACCAGCCTTGCAGGTCACCACCGGGCCCCTCATGGGGCTCGGCGGTGGAGCTGCAAGGCCGGCGGCAGCGGCCGGGACCGTTGGGGGCGGGGTGTGTGGCCTTATGACACACTTCCGGTGATGTCAGGGGGTGTGGCATATGTTAATGAGTTATGCTAATGAGTTCCCCTAGCTCTTTTTCTACGAAACGACCCCTGCCTGAAACAATGTGTTTGCCTTAGAAATCAGTACATCCTTTAATGCCAAACTTGGAATATAACTGCAATGGGAACAATGGGAGATTTATCGGCTTAGCCAAGAAAAAAGGAAAAGAATTTTAAGCACCACTCCTGCGTGACACCACTGCTGCAATACCCAATATTTAGTTCTGAACTGAGCAAGTAAGTAGGGCATTGAAGAATTTTTTAACTGCGGGGGAAAATAAAACCTGGGAAGCATTTCAGAAGGATATGCGTCTGCATGAATACTAAACACATATGTTGTATTTCTTGGCAGTCAAATGGGAGGGTCTGGGGGAAGGAAAGGAGGGGGGGAAAGAATGTGACTTTTCATTCCCAGTGCATTTGTGGACCCCAATTAGCAAAGCAAATTGCTAAGCAAAAACAGACGTGGCGGTAATCAATTATAATACCTAGGTTATTTTATAAAGGCTCACAGTGATGAAAAAAGTTATAGCGTGATTTATATGTTTAACGGTAGCAGGAGAGATGAACTTATGTGATCCTTAACCACAGGATTCTATATTTAGAAGTGAAGTCCTCTGATTCTCAGGTCTATAAATTATGCTGTTCTGAAATTAAGCTCCATCTACTTATCCGGTTGGCCAAACGAATGAAGTACTTTCAAATGGAGGGAAAAAAAGTATTTCATTCAGCTTTGCTGCCACACTCAGTGTGCAAGCTTCCAACGGATGGTTTTAAAGACAATTTAGTCCCTTTCAGAGAACAGCAAGGCTACAAACCATGCATGAAATGCAAACCAAGGCTTAAGGAAAAACCACCACTGAATTGCCTGAACACACAGACCAGACCTCTTAATTACAAAAACGAGGTCTGATCTTCCAGTGGAAACTACCATATGTATAAACTGGCTCCCAATAACTTTTGCCCTTCTCTAACCACTTATCTACATCTTTTGATGGCTGAGTTTGCAGTCACAATTTGTACAACATTTCTGTATTCAAGCCCGTTGTGGATTTAAAAAGTGCAATATGTTCTACGTTATGGAGAATATAAACCAGACCAGAAATAGACAAATCAAGACAGCCCAGTGGGCGTCATTAATCCACACAATTTTTTCTTAACTATGCCTATGTAAGCTATGTTCTGTATCACAAATCGTATATACACAAGGTGCTTTTATAAAGGGACTGGGACGATGAACTATACTACGGGGTCCTCAACCTTTTTGACCCTGCGGCACATTTGGCATTCTGACAAGGTATATGGTGGGCACAACTACAAAATGGCTGCCACAAAATGGATGCAGCAGGAGGCGGAGCCAGCCACAAAATGGCTGTCAGAGTTTCAGCTGTCACAGTTTCAGCGATACAATGCAAATCCTCGTGCTCCAGTGGCAGCTGCTGTCAAAGCAACGTTTTTTAAAAATCTGCACAGCCAATCAGATCTCCAAGACTCAATCAGAAGCCCTGCCAGGCAAAAGCCCTACCCGGCACCACCAACTTCTTAAAAATTCTTGGCAGGTGCCAGGAAAGGCATCAGCAGGGACCAAGGTGCCCACAGACACCCCCCCTAACTATGCCACTGTGGTACTATGGGTGCCATGTTGGTGACCCCTGACTATGCCACTGTGTACAGTATGTACTATCCTGTTCTTACTGCACTGTTTTATACTCATAAAATACCATTATGAAATACTGTGCAATCTGCCTTGAGCCTCAATGAGAAAAGCAGACTATAAATAAAGTCAATAAACAAATCTAATATCTGTTAGTCTAACAAAATGTAAAAAAAAAAAACCTGGAGCCGAATGCTCTGGTAATGGAAAGCCAGTTGGAATAGCTGGGTGTTGTTGTTGTTGTTGCATTTTTATAAAAATGTTCCTTCAAAAAACAGAAATATGAAAAATTCAATTAGTTCACACTTATTTTGAAGCTAGGGGAAATGGTGAAGTCACACTTCTTGGCACGATACAGTTAGGGTGGCAAACCCCCTCCTTTTAAAGGAAGCACAGCATAGAATACTCAACAGCTTGCTCAAAACTCAACTGGTACTTACTCTCCATATGTTGGAAAGTTTGGGCTCACGTTCGTGTCCTCCACCACATACAGTACAGCCTCAGGAGAAGCTATACTGTTAAGGCATGTCTTAAACATCTTGCCATTAGCAGGCACCAAAACATTTTCGATAAAACTGGTATCATTTGTCCTACTAATAGGCCACACAGTTGTGTAATCTCCTTGGTCACGTGCAGAAGCTATCAAAATTTCAGATAATCCAGAGGAAAAATGCCTGCGTAAAACCGTAGTTAAAAGTCTTTGGCTAAGTAACAATTTTTTTGAAATCAATGATTTTTCTTTTTGTGTGCTAGTAAAATATCTCCACTTTATATTGGTAAAAGGACAAGTTTCTGCAGGCAGGTAGTCGCTGGATGGAGCAAAGCAGACATAAATCAACGGACTTGTCTGTTTGGGCTCTAAGCACAGCTCCTCTGAAGGAGGATTAGGGGCAATGCTGAATTATGCACCAGGGCTGTTAAATACCTTGTTTAGTTATCTATTCCTTTTAAAAAAAAAATCAGATAAAAGCAGCAGTCTAGTTTTCAGGATTACCAAAATAGTACATGGAAAGTGCTCGGAAGACTAGAAAGCAGCACAGAACTACAGCAAAATCCAGTTAATGTTTCCACTTCAGAAAAAAAACCCAAACATCATTCAATTAGGAAGCCTTTGGTTGAAGAGAAGACTTCAGGCTCTTCAGTTCAGTTTATTCGGTATATCACCAGCCCAATTACAAACAATACAAAAGGGTACCAATAATATATATAAAATACTTAAATATAAAACTAGGTTTGATCTACATATGTTAATTACAAAATTACTAAAACTCTAAATTTCTACAATACTCTATCAACTGTTATTCTGGATTCTTTCTAAAATTGTACTACATGTGCAGCCCGTATTTTTTGGGCTATTGCTAGAAACTTAGCACAATTTATTATAATCTGTGGAGCGGGATCAAATAATAGCTTCCTACTTATCTCCTTGTCCAAGTATCCGTGGTACCTCCATATAACGGGATGAATAATTTTTACTCTGATGGTTTCATAAAATGTACAGTGGAGTAACTTCGGGCTCCTACAAACTCTTCAATAAAACCCAAACGCAGAAGTTGTAAGGAAATCTCTGCCTCCACTTCCGTGTTCTGTAAGCAGTCAGGACACCCTAAGCTCCCCACAGACTGTCCTTGCTCACAGTTCAACCTTCAGCACCAACACCTTCCCTTGGCCTTTTAGCCCCAACCCGCTTCTTCTGAAAACTGCAGTTCTGCTGCTTTCCGGTATTAGAATGAATCTGCAAGAACTCAACTTTTGAGTTCTTTTTAAAACAAATAATCCTAGAGTACACTGTGAAGAAGAAGAAGAGGAGAAGAGATTGGATTTATACCCCGCCCTTCACTACCCAAAGGTGTCTCAGAGCGGTTTACAAACGCCTTCCCCTTCCCCTCCCCACAAAAGACACCCTGTGAGGTCGGTGGGGCTGAGAGAGCTCTTGACAGAAACGGCTCTTTTTCAAGAACAGCTCTTATCAGAACTACGGCTTGCCCAAGGTCATCCAGGCAGGTGCAAGTGGAGGCGTGGGGAATCAAACCCGGTTCTCCCAGATTAGAGTCCGCGCACTTAACCACGACACCAAACTGTCTGTGTGAACCAGGACTCACAGAGATACTGCTGTCCACGGCTATGTCAGGCCCCTTACGGGGTTGTACTGTAACACTATCCTCAGCTAAGAGCAGAGCCTTCCCCTGCCCCAAGAATCCTTCCTCCAGTTCCAACCATCCTTTTTCTAGCAGAGGAGGCCGTGCCAGAGAATGGCTCCCCCACTCAGATGAGCAGAGTAGCAAGACACGGCCTGTGCCCAAGGCAGCTCGTTTCCTTTCTTTTTTACAAGACAGATTATGTGTGTGGCACAGGGTTGCAAGAGAGGCTTATTCCTCTGTTCCCAGCCATATGCATTCTCACATTTAGGTGGTGTAAGAATGAGCCCTTAGTGCCAATACCATAGGTGCAGCAGTTCAAGTGTCAGAACAGGCTCTGGGAGACCCAGGTATGAATCTCCACTCTGCCGGGGAAGCTGGCTGATGTCAGTCACACGCTCTTGGCCTAACCTACCTCACAGGGTTGTTGTGAGGATAAAAATAAAGAGAATGCTGTTGCAAGACACACTGGTCCCCCCCCTTGGGGAGAAAAGGGGGGTATAAATAGTACTTGGATGGGAGTCGACAAAGGAAGGTGGGGGTTGCTATGCAGAGGCAGGCAACAGCAAAGCAGTTCTGCTCTTCTCTTGCCTTGAAAACTCTGTGGGGTCCTGGCATTGCCATGACTTCGATGTGACTTGATGGCACATGATTGTTATCATAAAGACCTCGAGGACACAATCCTGGTTAGCTCAGGGTCACCACATTTAGCTGCAGCCCACGAGGGCTGCGGTGATACAGGCATTTATTCTGAGGCAGCCTGGCTGAAGTCTAGAGTTTAAAACTTGGAAAAGAATCTTGCTTTCTTAAACCCCAGTAATGCAAATGGCATCTTGAAAGGCAGCGTTACCACAGGGTGGGTTGGGAACACAAGCCATTGCCAACCCTATTTAATTAATTCACTTTACATCAAAAGTTGGCAAAACATGAAGCTTTTTTATTTAGTAAATCTATAATTAGCTATTAAATGTTTGCTGAGCAAACACTACCCCCCATTTTTAATTAAATTGTACAGCACGGTGCTACAACATGTAAGTTTTAGAAGCAACATGCATCTAAAAAAAAAATCTTGTCAGACATATAAAAAATTAACAGCGACTTTATTGTGCTTATTAACATACACGCACTTTATTTTATGAAACCTAGTTGCAGAAGATGGTTCCACGATTAAAAAAAATAAATAAAAACGTAGATAAAAGAACTTTGAAAGTTTCTCCATTTGTAACAAAGATGAAATCTTGACAGAAGCTTTGTCCTCAACAAGAAAGCATAAAATCATCATCCACATAGAGCTATGTCAGAAGACACCGTCTATGCAACATAATCCCGTAGAGTACACAGATTAAAAATGTGAGCTGGAATGAAATGATCCTTATGAAAACATAGTAAATACCATATGTGAAAGAAAAGGCTTTAATACTGAAAGCTGGCAGGGAGGCACTTACTCAAATACTACGGTAAGTTATCGTGCATGCTCTTGGCACGTAATTAGGCACGATCACAGAAATAATTCCAGAACAAAAGAAAGATTTTAAGATGCCTGAAAGGCAACCGTAACCAAAGACCATGTGACTACTCAGCTGAGGACACCCATTATCGTCTCAGGAGCAACCCGTCAGAACAAACTGGGCTAGGTGTGCCCATTACAGTTGCTGAAAGACAGCTAAGCCAGATGCAAAACATCTGTACGCGGTGGCTACATTACTGCCCATCTGCTTCCTAGTGTGAGTCACGCAGCTCTGCAGAATGCTCAGATCACAAACTGAAAGGAGGAGAAAAAAGCATTCTACCTAACAGTCGTGTGCTGCCTCTTCGTAGAACTGGAACTTAGATTGGGAAGGCAAAACTTTGCCATTAAAAACAAACAAGCCCCTACAATTGGTTCCCTTTTGCCTATTTATTTATCCTATTAAAATATTTATGCCCCAGCTTTCCCCTCGGCTACAGGGCCTATTAAGAACATGCTGTAAACTGACGAACACTTAAGACAGGCGAAAGATGGTAACACAGTTCTTTTTAATAGTACAGTTATTTTCAGAGATCATTAAACTGAGTCCTGAACTGGCCAATCACATGGTTCCAAAGACCTTTTCTAAAAATAATGTGGTGGTGGAATGTGCCATCAAATTGTGGCCAACTGTGGTGACCTGGAAGGGTTTCCAAGGCAAAAGATGTCCAGAGGTAGTTTGCCATTGCCCACCTCTGCGTAACAACCTCGGACTTCCTTGGTGGTCTCCCACCCAAGTACTAACCAGGGCTGACACTGCTTGGCTTCTGAGATCTAATGAGACTGGGCTAGCCTCTGCCATCCAGGTCAGTGCAAAAATATGCAAATTCATAAAATCACATGAAAAGCTGCAATTAGTCAAACTGTTAAGTTCATCAAATGGTTGCATCTTACTCAAATGTTCACGGTAGTTACATATCTTGCGATCAGCCTCAAAGATTACACTTTCAAAAAGAGAATCACTAATATACTTTCACAGCAGTCCTCAGAAACCTGGAAACGATAGAGCACAGTTTGTGCTGACTAGAATACGGACAAAATTAGGCAAATCCTTGCTTTCGGTCACCCACCAGAGGTAGCCTGGAAGAGCTCCCTCACTGTTAAGAGTTGACCATTTCCAGCTAATACTTTATAGTGAGAGTTAGAATTCCAAGTTTTCAGGTGATTTGAATGAGACAGTGTAATTACCGGGTCTACAGGAGTGGAAAAGAGCAAGAGTCCAGTAGCACCTAAGAGACTAACAAAAATTGTGGCTCGGTAGGAGCTTTTGTGAGTCACTACTCACTTCTTCAGATAACATGGTATCTGGAGAAGCGAACAGCGACTCATGAAAGCTCCTACCCTGCCACAAATTTTGTAAGTCTTTAAGGTGCTACTGGACTCTTGCTCTTTCCTATTCCTACAGAGAAATTAACATGGCTACCCATCTTGATCAACCGGGTCTACAAGCAGCAGATTCAGAAATGTAATGATGGTGAGAGTTGTGTAATAATCTCCAGATAGAATATCTTCCCTGGTCCTCCATTCACAGATACTTATTTGGAATGTTCTATTTTAAGCCTAATTACTCAACTTTTAATGGTCTAGGTTGGATTTTCTAATATTTAGTTTGCAGGATGTATGCAGTTCATGCAGTACTTTAAAGATGAGTAAAAAGAAACCATGACAATTGAAAGACAGGGACTGGAATTAAGCCAGGATTCCCAATGCCAAATCCTATGATCTAATCACTGGCTGACAATGTCTTGATATTTATCAAAGAGAAGGTTTATATTGCAAGTATGCCAAAAGGCAGTAGGTGCCTGTTAAACAAAGACACAATCCAACTTGTCTCTTTGCAGTCTTTGAATGAAAACTTCTGTTGATTATATCAGGGCCCAGGGTGTTTAGTGAGAATGGAACAGCAGAGTAGTCATTAAAGCAGTGGTTAACCAAAGCCAGTTTTTATTTAAGATCAACATTTGTTAATTTCAAAATCAGATACCCACAAAAGCAATTGGAGAGAGGGAAATCATTCCGTAATGATGAAGTTTATTTCAAGGGCAAGTGGCAGCAATCCTGCAACGGAGGCCAAGGCTGAGGTTCTATTGGCTTCCTGCCAACAAGGATTAATGAACCACCCTGGTATGACCGGGACTGGTTATGTGCAGAAAGTGTCATCAGGCGGCAGCTGACTTAGGGGCCCCTGTACAGTTCTTCAAGGCAAGAGTTGAACAAAGGAGGTTTGCCATTACCCCGCCTCTGTGTAGAGATGCTAGGCTTCCCTGGTGGACTCCCATCCAAGAACTCACCAGGGCCGACCCTGCTTAGCTTCTGAGATCTAATGAGACTGGGCCAGCCTGGGCCATCCGGGTTAGGACGGCTAGAGCTGGCCTTGCCAGGGGAAAGCAAGACCACAGCTTGGGAGGATGACACTGGAGCCGTGCATGCAAATTTGGTGGAGCTGTGAGAAAATACAAAAATTCTGGAAAAGTACTAAGCAGTTAATAGAAGAAATTACAGGAATCAATTTGCCAATCACACCAGAAATCTTTTTACTTAATATCACACCAGAGGGGATTAAATATAATGAGTTATCTATTATACTGTACATAATTACAATCTCAAGAATAATAATAGCAAAGAATTGGAAAACAGACAGAATACCGACTAGGGAAGAGCTGATTACGAAGCTTTTTGAAATAATAGAAATGGATAAGCTGAATATGTACTTGGCGGGGAAAAACAGAAAGTAACTTTAAGCAAAAATGGCAAAAAGTCAATAAGTGGATTGAAGAAAATGTCTAATGTAACCCCAGAATGTTGGAAAAAATATGGAGTGTATGTTATGGAAAAATGAAAATAAAAATTAAAAAAAGGAGATATTTATGCCCCAGGCTTATCTTCAATGGAGAACCAAAGCGGCCTACAACATTGTTCTCCTTGCTCCCACTTCATCCCCATGGCAACCCTGGGTGCTGGGGTAGGCGGAGAGCACGTGACAGACCCAAAGTCACCCAGCGAGCTGGCATGGCAGAGTGGGGAGTCAAAGCTGGAGCTCCCATATCCCAATCTGACACCCTAAATACCTCACTACGCTGCCAAAAGACTGAAACACAGCAGCAAGAACATAAGAACGTAAGAAGAGCCCTGTTGGAGCAGACCAGTGGTCCATCTAGTCCAGCATCCTGTCTCACACAGGGGCCAACCAGTTCCTCTGTATGGCCAACAACAGGTCGTAGAGGATGAGGCCTTTCCTTGATGTTGCCTCCTGGCTCTGGGATTCAGCGGCTGAGTGCTTCTGAATGTGGAGGTTCCCCTCAGTCACAATGGCTGGTAGCAACTGACAGACTTATGCTACATGAATCTATCTTTTGTTGTTGTTGTTGTTCAGTCACACAGTCGAGTCCGACTCTTTGCGACCCCATGGACCAGATCTATCTAGTGCAACTGAAATATGTTTATTCCTGTAAGTTACAGTGTTCATATTTTGCCAGTATAAGAACTTTACTGACTGCTTATTTGCTTCCAGGCGCAACTCAAAGTGCTGGTCATGGCTTTTAGAAACCTAACAAGGGGGCGGGACCCGCGATATTCGCGGGGGGGGAGGGACCTCCACACAGGAGGCAGAGGAAGAAGCAGGAGGGGGAGGTAAGTTCCCCCCCATCCCGCCCGTCCCTCGTACTCCCCCCCCCCTCCCGCCGTTTCCTCCCCCGTTGCCTCACACCCCCCTGCTCGATCTCCCCCCCTTCCCTTCCCCCCCCCGGCTTCGAAGCGAGGCCCAAGCGGCAAGCTCTGTCACTTTTGGGGGGATTTAAGTATCCCCCCGATATTTTTTTCAGGTTTTTAGATCTTTGTGCACACCTGGGGACTGCCCCAAGTGTGCACAGAAATCTCCCTCCCCCCCAGGTGCCCCCGATGCGCGGATTTAGGTATCCGCACGCAGGGGGCGCCTTTCACTATTAGATATATAGATAAATAAATAACTAATATGGCAGCCATCGCTGATTCAGCAACAACAACACTAGCACTTACTGTGTTACTGCTAACTAGTTTTAGCAGTGTTTTAATTGTTTTATTACAAATATATGCTGATTTTACGTAAGCTGCCCTGAGCCAGCTTTGGCTGGGAGGGTGGGGTAGAAATCTGAGAAATAAATAAAGCATCACGTGGGATTGTGTGTGGTATAGCCAGGAGAGCCAAAGATTGTCCGTCCAGCCCTTTGGGCGTTATGCACTACTAGGTGGCAGGCTAGACTTATTTGGGGGGCTGAGAAGGCTCTGAAAGAGATGTGACTGACCCAGGGTCACCCAGCTGGCTTCGTGTAGAGGTGTGCGGAATCGAACCTAATCCTCCAGATTAGAGTCCATTGCTCTTAACCACTATGCCATGCTGGTTTTAGAGACCTAGTTGACTTCAACCAAGTAACTTTGGACCACCTACTCTGGTACAAGTCTCTCCGAAGGCACTAGAAGGCCTGACTGTCAGCTCCCCACCTCTGCAATAGAGAAACAAAACTACACTACCTACTGTTGTAGTACACAATAAGCCACCTTAAGACATCTTTTCAAAGATCAGAAAGGTGGCTTTACAAATTCTCTACATAAAAAGTCAGTGGAAGTGCTATGCAAGATGGCGCTTCTTGCCTCGGCTGCTGGGAAAATTAGAACAAATGTGGTTTCCAAGAAAGTATCTAACAGAACTGTAATTTTTGGGTTTGACTGAGAATGAGAAATTTTAAAGATGCCTGCAATTTTAGAGTGTTAAAATCTTTTGGTAGCAAATATGGTTTAACTTGTAACGGTTAATGGCCATATACAATAAAATCTTACTACTCACTATGCAACACCTTAAGAATGACTAGTACAGCATAACACACAGTTTCTCGCAGCCAATTCAGCACTTTGAATAGTGGAGCCTGATCCCTCACTGCAAAGTAGTGTTACCACCAGTGCGGGAGTACAGCCACAAAAGAGGGTTTACTGCAGGAGAGAAACACTGTACGCACTGCAAACCTTAATGAAATTCAGGAATGGACAACTCCACTCCTCCCTACTGCGCCGATCAACTTGTCCATACCACCTGCCAGTGCTGAAACCAAAAGGGCTCCAGAGGCCACTAATAACACAATATGTAGCAGTGAACATGGGAGAATATGTAGAGCTACCACAACCAACAGCTTTTCTCCACCGAATACTGCAGGCCACCAAAGACGAGGCTTTGCTTGGGAAGCACAACTTAAAACACTAGAATTGCAATCATTCCACAAAATCGGTATTCTTATCCAAGGCGCTATCATTACCACTGCAATAACAACCCTTGTCTTATTAATTCGGACCATAATACCCACTTAAACAGGAAGGTCAGATCAGGAGAAACTAGTTATATTATTGGCCGATAGGGATAAATTTCTTACTTTTCAAACAGCAAGACTGGCTGCCACTGTCATAAAGGATAAAGATAGAGTATGCTGATCAAAGTATGTCTGACCCTTAACTCCCGCACTCTGGGCCGCTTGTCACTTGTAATTTGTTATTGGACTGCATGCCGTTTCCTTTTATTAAAAGATATATACAAGTGGGGGCCTATAAAACTCATGGGGGGAGAATCCCATCTTCCCTGCCCTCCATAAGTTAAGCCCAACCAACCACCTTGAAGCCTGGTGGAGGCAGTCTTTGGGAGCTGCTCTGATTCCCAGGGACCTTCCAGTGTCCAACACCGCAAGGTCTTGAGCAGTGTTCCCTCTAAGCTGAGTCAGTGTGAGCCAGCTAACAGTTTTTTAGCCTCCACGCATTTCTGTCTTAGCTCAGGAAGGAGGGCTCCAGAGCAAACTAATTTATGCAGTAGCCAAACTCCTCGCTCACTACTTTAATGCCAGTAACTTACAAAGTAGAATTTTGGCTTAGAGGGAACACTGGTCCCGAGTGGCTCCCGGCATCCGCAGGGCCCCAAGCAGCTCCTGAACGGACGCTGCAGATCCCAGGCGCCATCACACAGGTAAGAAAAGAGCATTCTCTGTGCAAATGCAGAGAATGCTCCCTTACTTTTCAGGGGATTTAACCCCCCCCCCCCGGTGTGTGTGTGTATATATATATATTTCCTGCAAACCTGGGGAGTGCCCCAGGTGTACATAAAAATCTCTTTAGCCTCCACATGGCCCTGATCTGTGGATTTAGACATTCACAGATGGTGGCAACGGGTGGCTAATAGTATACAGATACATATATATTTTAATGATGTCTTTGTATGTTAAGACTTTCTTTTAAAATGTTCGTTTTTTAATTATTTTTCAGATTTTACCTTGTTGGGCATTTGCATTTTATTTCGTTTTGTTGTTATGGCTTTTTGGCAAATGCAATAAAGATCGATCGATCGATCTTATGAATTCTACACAGATCCACTACAAGCCCCTGGCGAAGGCAAAACAAACAGCATTTTGATAGCTATTTCAAAAGCCATTAATAATTACATCCACCCTATCTACGATCTTGATAAAAAGAGGAACTCCTGACAGAGAATTTATGAGCCAACTTCTTACAGGATAGACAGTCATGAAAGGAAGAAACCCCTTCAACATGTGTCTGAAAAATGATGATGGAGACTGCTTAGTACAAGAATTTTATGTATGGGCTTATGCCCCTGTAAGCCGCCCTGAGCCCGCTTGCGGGGTAGGGCGGGGTAGAAATACCTGAATAAATAAATAAAGAAATAAATAAAATTTAAAAAGCACTCACTTTTTTTTTTGACCAGAGAATTCTTTTAGCAGATTATCATAGATTGGGGAAGATTAAGATTAATTGTGTGAAAGGCAATACTGACAGCCGGGCAGGGGGGGTGGGGTGGGGGAATAAAGTGTTGGTTAGAGCACTTTGGACTCTGCTCCGCTATTTCACACACTGGTAGACCTTTTCCTGCACCTTATAACGGTTAACAAATGGGGATATTTTTAGCTTTACGAAATCATACCTAAAGCTTTGAACACACACAGAAGAAGGTTTAATGCTCCATATTTCATATAAAAGGAGGAGGAAATAAGCGAAGCTTCCATGACAGTAAAAGCCATTTCCTAAGCAAAGTTTAATAGACAGGCAGTCAATCATTCACCAGTATAAATTCTACTTTTTTCTCCAAACTTCCTTTTTCAGGAATCTGCTAAAAGCACACGTTAAGTTCTAATAAAACGTTAGCTTTCCTTTGAACAAACCTTGCTTTCATAGGGCAGAAGCACAAGGCAAATTATTTTAGGAGGCTCAGAAATACCCAGACTTAAAGAAACAAAATAAAATTGGAAGCAGCAATTCTTTAATCAGATTTCTATCATGCGTTTTTCTTGATCCATGCATTTGCACCATTTTATACATCTTGTAATTTGCTTTCTACATTGTTTAATGTATATCTTGTCTTGCACAGTTTGTATTGCTTTTGAATTCCGTAACCCTAATCCTATTGCATCGTTTGCTGGATGTTTTATGCTGTTTCTGTATTTTGTAATCTACCTTGAATCTTGGTGAGAAAGGCGGACTACAAATAAAATAAATAAATTTATAATTACAAACTGCCATCACGCTTTGCTTCTTCTGTTATGGTCGAAAGGTTAGTAGAAGCAACCAGCTCAGCATCTGGACTCAATAAAGAGGTGCATCATGCATTCTCAGCAACGAACAGGAAGTATATTCTCCCCCCTTCAATAACCTTCCTAAATGCTTTGTGTAAAGCTTTAAAAAATAACCGCGCCACTAAATCTAGGCATATCATACTTCATTACCTGAAGAACTGTCTTCTCAAAGAACTGACTGTCAATCTTTGTACATGTTTTTTAATTGTCAAGGTTTGTAGAGTACAGTCTCCCCCACTTTTTTATTTTAAGGCTCTTAAGAGATATGTAACACCATTGTTGTTATTTTCATAACGTTATGTTTATAGTTTTCACTGAGATCTTAAGTATCCAGAAAGTTGTAATAAGATAGTTTTGATTAGAAGTTTCTGTAAAACGTGATGTTGTAACTTAAGATTTCATCAATAAAAATTAATTTTTTATAAATAACCTCTATATTTATGCTGTAGTTTAGAAAGCGACGAAGGAAATCTCTTCAGCAAGAAGCCTTTTAACAACAATGCTAAGCAACCTTTAGCTAACTTTCCTAACAGCCGACCTGTCAGAACGGAAATGCACACAGCATACCGTCACACATAAGTTGCACGCAGTGTAAAGCTTCGTGGCCCTCCTTACCTGCTGGCAAGTATTTCAGCTGGTTATTAGCCAGTCGAAGATGGCGTAAGGACCGCAAGCGGCCAATTTCAGGGCAGACAATTTCGAGCGCATTGTCGCTCAGATCCAGGAACTGCAGTTTTACCAGAGAACCTATTGCTTCAAAAGAAAAGCAGAATAAATACAACCCAAGGCAGAGTCTTAGACTTGCACAATGTTTCACTCCTACATTTTGACAGAAATTGAAGTGTATAAAAAACCAAAGTGTCCCAACTGCACATGCTAGGGGGTTGGGGTTGGTAGGGGTTTGGGCAGATCACGAACAATATAAGGTGAAACTAGATTCCAGTGGATGGCTGTGTTGGTCTGAAGCAAGAACACAACATTTGGAGTCCAGTGGCACCTTTAAGACATGCATGCACACAAAAGCGTATACCCAGAATTAAATTTTGTTGGTCTTAATGGTGCCACTGGATTCCGAACTTTGTTCTACAAGGTGAAACTGTTCTCTTACCACAAATTTTGCTATTACTTTCCCATAGTTTTGCCTACGCTCAAATTCATCAGTCCCACATCATTTTGCTTGGAAAGGGGAAGATATTTATTCACAGAATTTATACCCCACCTTTCTGCCCGATCGGGGTCACCAAGTAAGTAACAATTAGAAGCAGAACATTATAAAACCACTAATAAAATACATACGTGAAAAACACAAACCCAGCAATTAAAAAGGGCATGAAAGAAGGATTACTGAGTAGGGTTGCCAAGCTGATCTTCGCCGGGAACGAGGGGCTCCCAGCCGGCGTCTGGTGCTCGTGCGCTGCACGCACGTCACCTGGAAGTGACAGAAGGACGCCAGGCACGCTGGGGGCGGGGGCACGGCCATACAAGGGAAAACCATAGAGTTTCCCCTTGGATGGCCGTGGCCCCGCCCTCAGCGTGCCCGGCGTGGTCGCATCACTTCTGGGTGATGTGCACGTCGGGGTGGAGTTCCCTCCGGGGTCCAATCCGGCGCCGCCGGGGAACGGGCCTCTGGGGCGGGGGTTTCCCCGCCCCCCGGGGGGACTTGGGATCCTTATTACTGAGGGAATAGCAGACAAAACAAAAACAGTCTCCATCCACTGACGGAAGACAATGACCAAGGACAGAGGACTCTACCCAGGAAAGGCGTTTCATAACTTTGGTACTATGACCAAGAAGGCTCTCTCAGGCTGCTACTTGTCACACCTCAGATGTGTGGGCACCCAAAGAAGGCCCTCAGAGCATGACCATAATAGGCTTGAATGGGAGTAGGCTGTCCTTAAGGTATGCTGGTTCCAAATCATACAGCGCTTGAAAGGTCAATGCAGCACCTTAAACTGGGCCCTCCTATGCTCTACTAATAAAAAGATCAAGGTCAGTGTTTCAAAACCCAGCTAACAGGTATAGCTGAGCCACAAGACTCAATGGAACTGTTCAAACAAGGCTGTGGTGGGTGGTCCTTTGCTGGATGACTTCAAAAAGAGGCCAGACAAGGCCAAAATCTATGTAATACCTTCTGTTGGCCTTCCGTCAGGAATGCTCTATTTCTGGATTTCTGTACCAAGAAGGGGGTTGAACTAGATGGCCTAGAAGGCCCCTTCCTATTTCAGGATGCTAACAGCACTGGCCAAATCTCAGCTTTGGCGCCCCCTTTTGTAAAAGGAGAATAGCAAAGACCTGCCTCACGAGGTTTATTATTATTTATTATTATTACAGTCATAGACCAACAATCAATACAATAGGAGGTAGATAAATAACTAATAAAAGAACAGTAAAATTATAAAATATAACAGCATCTAAAATTATGAATAGGAATCTAAAAAGTTTAAAATACAGAAATGGTAAAATTAATATTAAGATCAGAAATTAAAAATAAATCTAGGCCTATCTGTACTTCTTTATCTCTTCCCTAGTTTGGTATGCCAACCAACCAAATTTGGCAACCATTCTAGTCAGCTTTTGATTATCATCACATGCCAGCATAATTGACAAAAGTATCCTTCTATTATGACCTGGGTAGGAGTTAACAATAGGCTTAATCAAAACTTCCCTAATATGATATATACTACAATCGAAAATTACATGTTCCAATGTTTCATCAGTTCCCATCCCACATATATAAATTTTCCTCAGTGATCTAGTAAATCTGGCCTCCAATGTAGCTGAGGGTAAGACATATCTTAATAGGGTAAAAATTCTTCTATGATTACAGATATCTAAATATTTGATGTAAGGTCTCAAAATTATCTTGTTAAGTGTACTTACATCAAATACAGGGCTCCTAATCCTGCTCACACCCATCTGTCATTCAACATCTAATATTCTTTGTTTTAGAACTGATCTAGCCTGAGCATATCCCAAAGACAGGATAAACTGATTAGAAAAACCATAACAAACCAGTTTATCCTCTATCTTTTTCCGCCATAAAGGAACAAAGTTACCTTGCATCATAGTATGAGTAAGGCCAGTGGGTGAGAAAATCAGTTTTAACTAATAATGAAAAGCAGCAATCCACAATCTTGCCTACACTGTAACCAGACCAGCCTCTAAATGGATTGCAGCATTTGAAACACTCGTTGGAACTTGGAAAAACCTCTTAAAAATTATGATTGCGTTCTTCCAAGTAAGAGGTTTATTTGCGTGTGTATTTTTACTTACCATGCTGAGCTCAGAGCGAAGATAAAGCAAGTTACACCATCAAGAAAAATGGGGACAGATGTACTTGATAAATGATTAATAAAAATCATCCATTAAGTCCCAGCTGAACCCCAAGCATGGTGCCAACTGCCTCAACTCAGGCATGTTTCACTGATAAATCCCACTTTGCTTTCCAAATAGAAGGAAAGTAAGCAGTCTTTAAGTATATCAGAGCTCAGATACCAGTGCACTGCAGTGGACTTCACAGGAACCCAGCCTTAAAAGTGTTAACAACTGTAATTTCTTTCATTATTTGAAGGTAGTAAGACACTTACCTTCAGGTACAACAACAATGTTGTTTGAATGAAGATACCTGAGAAAGAGACAAGAGAACATACCACCTGTTATTTTTAAGGGACGGCTAATAAAAAAGCAGCTACCAAATTTCCACTTTGTTGTATATGTAAAACTTGGGGGGGGGGTATGAATAGCAGAGATGACTTCAAAAGTAATACTAACCCTACAAAATTATGACTAACATTGCCATGAGCTTCTGATCACACTGCACTAAACAAGTGACAAATTTCATACATCCCAAGCTTTTTTCTGGATTCCAACTTCCACTGTAGAGACATTTGTTAACAGGTTGCTCCGTATATGACCAAGAGGTAGGCAGTTTCATACATTCAGTTTGGAAAAGGTGGGGGGGGGCAGTTAGCTCATGCCAAGGATCAGCATAAGATCTTAGATTTACCACATGCCCCTCCAGCACTCAAACCGAACATGCGGCAGACAAAGCAGCCATTGGTTTCTTATTGGCCAATCAAACCACACACATGGCTGGTATTTATCTTGGGTTGCTGAGCGGCTTAATCACTGGAGTCTGCAAGCAGCCACAGACTGGTGCCCAGTCCAAAGCCTAAATTTTGCACAAAGAGCTACCAAGTGGGGTGTCCCCTGGAATCTTACAGGTCTGTGTTAGACTGGGGAATCAAGGAAGCATGAATGGCAAATGGACTCAGCTTCAGCATCATGGCCAGAAAGGCTTGTGATGCACTCACTGACAAAAAAGGTTTTCATATGAAATGGCACGAATCAGGGGGCTGCCTGGGGAAAAAAAAAATTCACGGTGGAAAAACTGACACACAACGAGCTCCAGCAGCCTCATTAGCTAATACAACTTGTAATCAGTTTGGTGTAGTGGTTTGGTGTCGTGGTTAAGTGTGCGGACTCTAATCTAGGAGAACCGGGTTTGATTCCCCACTCCTCCATGTGCACCTGCTGATGTGACCTTGGGTCAGTCACAAGCTCTGGCACAGCTGTTCCTGAAAGAGCAGTTTGTGTCAGAGTTCTCACAGCCCCACCCACTTTACAGGGTATCTGTTGTGGGGACGGGAAGGGAAAGGAGTTCGTAAGCCGCTCTGAGACTCCAAGTGAAGGGCGGGGTATAAATCCAGTCTCTTCTCTTCATCATACAACAAATTGGGGGGGGGGGGAGAGACTGAGCTGTCACAATGGTGCTTTGTGTTTGGAGAGAGGTACTTTTCAAATGCTTGGGAACCCCACTTGGTTATACTTCTATGTTCCGAAAACTCTTAGGTTAATATTTAGTGATATAATGTATAAGTTTTTTAAAATTTAAATAAAAGGGCAGAGACCTACATAGCATTTCATAAAAAGGTTCATCCACTGTACGATGCATGTGGACAACAAGACCAGACAAGTTAATGCCAGGCTCCAAACAGTTATTTCAAACATGTCCCGAGGTCTGGGTGTGTTTGCTGGGTTTTTTTTTTTTAAAAAAAACCCTGCTGCCTTTGATCAGCAGACCCCCCCCACCTGTCATCTCACAATCTGATGTTGAAAGCCCCCCCCCCTTTTCAAAAGCAATTTGCCACATGGAATATGGGTTTGTGGTTTGAGAAACCCGAACAAAAAGGCCCCCTTGGCCACAGAGCGTTAGTTATGTGGTTCTTTGGCTCTCTCGGTTTCTATTTCTTATTGTGAAGGCTGATAAAATTTCATCCAGCACTCTCTGGTGGGGAGTACTCGCAATTGCCACTATCTTGGAACCAAACTATAAACTTCCTTCAGGTGGATCTTTTCTAGAAGTCTCAAGACAGTCAAGATTCGTAGTCACTATTTAAATACAAAAAGGTTTTATTCATGTCAAAGAACATGGAGAAACCCTTAAGAGTACAAAGACAAGTGCAGATCAGCTCAAACTAGGCGCTGCTGGTCGACAGAGTGAAAGACCTTGCAGTCTTCAGTTAGAATTGCGAGGTCAAGGTTTTTAAAGCAAGGACCCTTGGGACAGAGCATCTATACTGCAGAGTCATACAGAACTGACAACGTGAGAGGCCACTTCCCTGTAAATAATACAATGTCCTAGAATTAGATTAAAAAACTAAGGGACATTTGGCAGGCCTGGACAGCGTGAAGCAAGCAGACTTCTTGGATCCTCGCAGCCAGGTTTCAAAGAACTACGGGAGATACATGCCCAATGGCTTGTGTGCACCCTGTAGCTCTTTAAATGACACATACATAGTTCTCAGCAAACTGCCTTTAGCACGTCACTGATGTACCCAGGTACCCAGAAAGCACAGGGTGTGAGAAAAACCAAGCTGGGGAACCAGTGACTATACAGAACAAGCTGTTTAATTATTTGCATTTAGGCCTTTAAATGTAAACGTTTGACATACGCCTTTCAAAACATCAGAACTGCAAAAAGACTGCAAAAAGTTTAAGACTTGCCTCCCAAGCTCTCCTCTCTGTGCCCAAGCCAAAATGTATCTTTTCCCCCAGGTTTTTAACTAAGGTTTAAAAAAAACCCAAAACCTTGGTTGTTTTATAGTCGGCTTCTAGCTTGATGACTGTTCTATGAACATTTGTAGGCTAGTTTAATGCTGTTTTTATTGGCTTATTTTAATAGTGATAATTAATGCTGTTGTATGTTTAATGATTTCACAGCAATGTTTTTATCTGTAAGCTGCATTAAGCAGTTCCAGAAGTTGTAATTAAATATTAGGTGCCCAAATGGGCCAATGCCTAGGATTGCTCTATCCTGCTAATTCTAACACCTAAAGATTTCAGGATGCAAATCAGTAACCACTGAAACCTGGTCCGTTAATCACCTATTTTAAGATTCTGCTAATGCTAGAACCAGCTCAATTCAAGGAGAAAGGAAGTTAACCAAAACCGGAAGGTCTGCAGTAATATTTTCCATGTTGAAAGAGGTACCAAAGCACAATCTTAGAATAATATAATTAATTTCTCTAACAACCTGTTACCTTGATATCAGACGTCCTTAACACTCCAAAATTTGTTTGCCCGCTGCAAAGTAATGTAACCAAGGAAAATTTCATTCCAAAGGCCAAAACTTTTGCATCGTAACTCCTCAGCTGGGTTTCACATCTGATAAGTAAATTTCCACCACAGCTATTGATCCTCCATTAAATATCCCACCCATCTACTGTCCAACGAAAAAATGCAAGGAAACTTTTAGAGAGCATGGGACAAACACATACAAAATGTTCTTGCCTTAAATGGGATCTTTATTTCTCAGAGTTACCTTCCCTGCAAATATTAATTTCAAGTACGTTTTTCTTGAGGCCTCGTTATCATCTTTTTAAAAGTGTGGTGGCAAAACACGAACCTCACCACCAAAGCTGCGCTTCAGCTTGATTACATAACAGAACTCGGATACCAGACAAGACGCGGCAAGACTATTTTTAAGGACGCTCAGGACTGCAGAAGCCTGTGAGAGCCATTGCCTGCACTGGGCAGATGTTAAGACCCGGCAACTCCAGCCAGTGCAAAAGGTGGCGGTGCACCTGCTGAGAGTACCATCGGTGTGGGCGCGCATTCAGCTGGTGCTATGCCAAATGCACTGGCTACCAATTGAGTACCGAATCCGTTTCAAGGTGTTGCTATTAGAAGAAGAGATTGGATTTATACCCCACCCTTCACTACCTGAAGGAGTCTCAGAGCGGCTTAACAGTCCCTTTCCCTCCTCACAACAGGCACTCTGTGAGGTAGGTGGGGGGCTGAGCGAGCTCTCAAGAACTACCCTTGAGAGAACAGCTGTGAAAGAACTTATGACTGACCCAAGGTCACACCAGCAGGTGCAAGTGGAGGCGTGGGGAATCAAACCCGGTTCTCCCAGATTAGAGTCTGCGCTCTTAACCACTACACCAAACTGGCCTTTAAAGCCGTATGCAGCCTGGGACCGACTAAGGGACCATCTCTCCCCTTGCGCTCTTTGGACCAACATTTGCTGGTTGTCCCCTGGCCTAAGGGATGTTCGCGTAGCCTTGGCCAGGGCTTTTCCTGCCCTGGCTCCGGCCTGGAGGAATACGCTCCCGCTTGAGATCAGGGCCCTGTGGGACTTACTGCAGTTTCACATGTAAAGCAGAGCTGTTCAGCCAGGCCTTTGGCTGAGGTGGCAAACACTCAGTTATTTTGGCCTCCCCTGCTGAAAATCACCCTTTGAAACCTGCTAACGTTACTGACTCATTACGGCACGGGGCTGGCGGGCCCTCTCTGTGCTTTTCTTTTCATGCTGCAGGACTTGGAAAACGTTGCCAATTAGATTCATTCTCTTTTCACTTTTAACTGTTATTGATTCTATGACTATTTTAAACTGCCTGGATATTTTCTACTGATGCTACCTGCCCTGAGCCCGCTTGTGGGAAGGGTGGGATAAAAATTGAACAAAACAAACAAATAAATAATAAGACTGCGATCCTCGATAACTGGCACCAGCTCACACAGTTCAAAGCCCCTCCGTGCAATGAGGCCAGAGTGACCTTCAGGTCTGCGAGTACCTGCCATTGCCCAGAGGATATAAGATGCCATCCAGTGCTGACCTGGACACAGGTGCAGGTCTCAAGTGGCTATTAATGCCACGGCAGAGGCACACTTTCAGTCTGTCATGCACACAGGAATCGCTAATGGGAAGCAGCAGCTGGGGAGGGGAGCGCTCCTTGCAGTGGTCACAGGACCGTGAGACAGTGCATATGTTGTGGGCATGCATAGTCCTTACAGTGTTTGGTACAGCGACAGAGTCGACAGATTAATCAGCTGCTACTATCCTGTCACCTCGAGACTGGACTACTGTAAAATGTTCTCTACATGGGGCTGCCCTTGTCTCAAATCCGGAAGCTGCAGTTGGTGCGGCCAGGCTTTTGATGGGGCTCTCTGGGCGGGAGCCCATACAGCCTGTGCGGAAGGCATTGCACTGGCTGCCGATAGATGCTGGATTCATTTCAAGGTGCTGGTTCTCACCTTTAAAACCCTACATGGTCAGGGACCTACATACCTAAGGGACCGCCTTTCCCCACATGTTCCCCAGAGAGCACTGTGGTCAGGGGCCCAGAATCGGCTGGCCCTTCCAGGTCATAAGGAGGCTAGGCTGTCGACAACCAGGGCCTTTTCGGTGGCGGCCCCATCCTGGTGGAATGAGCTCCAGGATGAGATCAGGGCCCTGCGGGACCTTTTACAGTCCCGCAGGGCCTGTAAAACAGAGCTCTTCCACCAGGCTTTTGGGAGCCGCCGCCACCAGTGAAGAACATCAGTTGGCCCTGGACTCTGGAAATTGCCATCAACAGCCTAAAGAACAGCAAGCCCTGCCAAGGACATTCCAAATGAACATTGAGAGCTGACTGTGAGATGAGAACTTCGTACACTGGCTATTGGCTGCTACCGTCATACAAAGACCAACAACTACTAGCACTTTAGTATGATTTTATAATTTGTTTTAATTGCAAGTTATGTTTTTAATGTAATTACCTGTTTTTATGTAAGCCGCCCTGAGCCGGCTTCAGCCGGGAGGGCTGGGTAAAAATCTGAATGAATGAATGAATATCTCCAGGTGTAAAAGGCTATAACTCTGAGTTGCTGGGGGTCAGGATACAGTATAAGGCCATCACCTTCAAGCCCTGTTTGTGTCTGGGCTAAGCTGCTGTTGGAAACAGAATACTGGACTAGGTGGAGCCTCATCCAACCCAGCAAGCCAATTTGTACGCTCTTAACCAAAAGTAGTGGAGCTGCGGTGGCTCAAGTGGTTAAGACGCTGAACTGCAGGCTGTGGAAGGTCAGTAGTTCAGCATTCAAGAACCAAGTTGCCGCATGACGGAGTGAGCTCCCGTCTCCGGTCCCAGCTCCTGCCAACCACTTCGGTGGGAAGGTAACAGCGTTCCGTGCGCCTCGGTGTTTAGTCACGCCGGCCACATGACCACGGAAACATCTTCGGACAGCGCTGGCTCTTCGGCTTTGAAACGGAGATGAGCACCGCAACCCTAGAGTCGGACTCGACTGGCTTTCGAGCAAGGGAACCTTTACCTTTAACCAAAAGTAACAAATGCACTGTACTTCAAAGTGGCTCGTTACAACAGAGGCCTCAAGAATTAGTGCACAGGAGGGCTAGTGTATAAGGCACGGGTGGGGCTTATAGCATCAGGTTACGATCTGGGAGACCCAAGTTCGAAACTCCACTCTGCCATGGAAGCTCACTGGGTGACCTCAGCCAGCCAAACACTAACAGCCTCATCTGCCTCACAAAGCTGTTGTAAGGACAAAAAGAAGGAGAGGAGATTGATGTGAGCCCCGTTGAAGAGAAAGGCAGGGAATAAATGAAGTAAACAAATAAACAGAAGTAAAAAACATTACATTCTGATACAAGCAGGTAAAAGATATGTGTGAGTTCTCTGAGCAAATGGCCTAGCTACTATAGTGCTGCCTCCAACCTACTGCTTAGGAGGAGAACCCCTGTCTTGAAGTGGAGACAGCACACAAACAAAATTAGGTCACAGAAAAGCATCTTTTAGAGACCAGGCCAAAGCAGACCCCCTCTTCAGCAACAAGATGGTGAACAGATAGTCATCTATAAGCTTCACCATCTTATTTAGGGGAGAAAAAGATAATTAAATCGAATATCCTACTGTAAACAAAAAAAAGATATTGCACACTCACAGTTCCACAAGATTAGGAAGCTTCTGGGCAAGGTTTTCTGGCTGAAAAAGAAAAATTGTGAAATTTAGTTTAGTTTCCAAGAGACAAAGTTACCGGTAACTAATCACAAACAAGATTGCTGGATTCACAATGACACCCTTGGGTCCCAGATAAAAAATTGTTTTTAAATGTCCAGTAATCCCTCTGGCATTCGTAACATTGCCTGGACAACAAATCACAGTAGACAAAAGGGGAAAGGCGCAACACTGACAGTTTGCTATGACAGCCTAAAGATATTAAACGCACAGAAGAGCCAGCTTCCGAACTGGAGCAAAGGGTTCTGGCATAACTCTGGATGCAGTCCACACTAATAAATTACGGTGTCAAAACATGAACTTGTATGATACCACAAAAAATAAAATCGTGCAGGATAATTAACTTCTCCAAAGCCAGCGCAGGTTGCTAATTCTGTGACGGACACAATGCACACCATGCAATATGCTTCAGCACGTAATGGATTAGGATCACCTGTACAGAAATTCAGTTTAACTTACAAGAACATATGGCAGATAAATGCCCTCGATCAATACAATTAAATAATCACACTGGCTACTTTTAACGACCAGCTTGCTAACGCTTTTCAATTACTATAATGCATTCTCCGCACCCAGCCAGCTGCCTTCTAAACACGGAGGTCTTCCAAAGCAAGAGTGAAAAAAACCAACACAAGAGATGATGTTACAGCAACTATGTCACATGATTTCCGTGTGAAAGCTCAGGGCGGGTGGTTTTCTTTTCCAAAACTCTGTGTGGGTCCTATTTCACAAAATGATTGATTGCTGCAGTCTTACTGGCGGCCCTCCTCTGGTGCGGATCTTAATTCCAGGACAGGCCTGATTTGAAATTCTCCAGGCTCAAGTTGGCTGGGCCAGGCCACCAGCACCCCCATTTGTATCCCTGCAGCAAACACATCTCACATCCCAAGTCATAAATGGCGCACAGCTTCTTCCTAAACATTTATCTTTGAAAAAAGGTTGTGAACGAGCAAGCTCTACGTTACGTGGCACTTAGCTTAGCCATCTGAATAGGGTCCAAGGTGGGACAGATATAATAGCAGACATTTCAATAATCCTTTTTTTTTTTCCCTTGCAAAAGATAACATTTATTCTGCTTCATTTTTTTAGGTGTGTTGCACCAAAAACAACAGACGCACAGCTGCTTTGCCTGTCACACAGGGCAGGATATGTTGAAAAGTTTGAACAGCACATTAGAAAAAACAGCAGAACTGACAAACAGCACATGAAGCCAGCTGCTGAAACCAAGAGTCTTGAAGCCATTCAGGTTTCCTGACCAGCCACCGCGGGAATCAGCCTACTTTCTGGCCACGGAACAAAGTGCCAGCATAACATCGCCCAGCACGAAAGTTGGATTTCTTCATTCCTCTGAGCTAGTCAATATTGTCCAATAGCCTATCTGTAGTTCCCAGAGAAGAACGTGCAGTAATGGAAACGGTTAACGCTCAAGGAGAAGGATCTTCACCTCGAATAGCTTTGTATTTGGACATGTCCCCCGGGAACACTTTTGTCAGCTCTTGAATCAACAAGCTTTTGAATTTCTTCATGGTATCAATTTTGCCTTTCACCTGCTCATTTTTAGCCAAAGCCCAATAATAATCCTTCTGAGGATGGTCTTTTCTTTTTCAGTCACTGTATTTTCCCTGGCGTTTTTGAAAGCAAAGCAGTAAGGAGAGCAACCACAACACTGTTTGCAGGCAGAAGCACCATCCTGGTTCTGAAACAAGCAGGAGAATTAGGCAAGTCTGCCGTACTGCAGAAATCTGGGGTTTTGTTTCCACCTACTGGGGAGCCTGCATTATGCATTTATGTAGCTCTCCAGAGTAGTATCAGGGATGAGAATATAAACAGAAGCAGCTGCCCCAAATTTACCAGCATGGCTAAGACAGAATAACAAACTACAGTTGAACTCCATGCAAATGAGTCTCTAGGCTCAGCTAACAAGTGCGTTTGTTTGTTTGGAAGATTTAGATATATATACACCCTTCTATTTAAAAGCTAGGAGCTGCGGTGGCTCAAGTGGTTAAGACGCTGAACTGCAGGCTGTGGAAGGTCGGTACTTCAGCAGTTCGAGACCCGAGTGTGCCCCATGACGGAGTGAGCTCCCGTCTCTAGTTCCAGTGCCTGCCAACCTAGCAGTTCGAAAGCAAGAAATTGCAAGTAGATAAATAGGTACCACTTCGGTGGGAAGGGAACAGCGTTCCGTGCGCCTTGGTGTCTAGTCATGCCGGCCACATGACCACGGAAACGTCTTCGGACAGCGCTGGCTCTTCGGCTTGGAAACGGAGATGAGCACCGCAACCCTAGAGTCAAGGGAACCTTTACCTTTTATTTAAAAGCACTCTAGGAAAACACAACACTACTGAAAACAAAAAATGAAAATTAATTGAGCCATAAAATACAGAGCTACTGATAATAAACAGCAGCGACTGGCATGCTGTGCTACAGCTCAGACAAAGCCTAACTTAGAATATTAAAAGCATCATCGGTACAGCCCTCTTTCTTCACCCAGCACATCACATCACATCACTAATGAACAGAAAGCCCAAGAAAGTACCCCCCCACAAAAAGATCTTACACTAAAACAGCTCCTCAACTGAAACACCTTATTAAGCCCATCAGTCAAGGGGGCACCAGAGTCGGGGGGGGGGGGGGTCCCCCATGGCTTCAGGGCCACCATGGAGAAGTCCTGCCCTCCCATGTGCTCAGTAATCTCATCTTGTGGAAAGCTGGCACACGGAGAAGGCCAGCTCAAGCTCTTTAGCTATGGGCAATCGCTAAGACACCTTGGGCCAAGGCCGTTAAGTGTTTTCAAAGTTAGTTCCAGCACTTCGAACTATGCCAAGAAACAGACTGGAAGCAGAATGCAGTCGTCGTGACGGGGTGGGGGAGGGAAATAGGATCCTCATGGCAAGCCCCAGCTACCAATCAGGCTGGCTATTTCCAGTTAATGATCATAACTAGTAAACCAGCCCAAGCTGGCAAAAGGCATCCCTTGACAGCTGCTACCTATTTTTCCAAACAGCGGGTTAAGATTTGGGAGCTCCCAGAAGGTGCACAGCAACTCTTTTAAGGAGAGCACCACCTCTATCCAGAACGAGCAGTAACTTTACCCCCGGCTGGGCTTTTCCTGAGAGCAGTTGTACTCCCGCAAGATCTGGATTAAGCCTCAGTTGGCTTGCCTATAACCAGCTCTGGATTAAGCCTCAGTTGGCTTGCCTATAACCAGCTCTCCATCTCCTCTAAACACTGGGGTTGGAACCAGACTGGGTTTTCAGCTAACAGAAGGCACTTTCCAGCTTCTCCCCCTCCCTCCCGCTGCAGTCCACTGATCTCCCTGGAATGCTGCTCCTGGAAAGCTGGGCTCTCAGGAATGGCAAGGGAGGCGAACTGGGGATCTGAAGCACAAACAGGGAATTTGCAGAAATCACATCCCCCACTTCCGTAGACATAAAATTTAGATCTAATCCACAGCATTGTTTCCACTGCCTCCTTGCATTCATGGGGAAAAGAGGAAAAAGAAGAAAAAAGAAGAGGAGGAGGAGGAGGAAGAAAAAGAAGAGGAGGAGGAAGAGGAGAAGAAGCAGCAGAAGAAGAAGAGATTGGATTTATACCCCGCCCTTCACTCAGAGTCTCAGAGCGGCTTGCAAACTCCTTTCCCTCCCCCTACCCACAACAGACACCCTGTGAGGTGGGTGGGGCTGAGAGAACTCTGACACAAACTGCTCTTTTTCAAGGACAGCTGTGCCAGAGCTTGTGACTGACCCAAGGTCACATCAGCAGGTGCAAGTGGAGGAGTGGGGAATCAAACCCGGTTCTCCCAGATTAGAGTCTGCACACTTAACCACTACACCAAACTGGCTCTCAAACTGGGATGTCCCTCATAGCAACTCTAATGCTGAAACTGCACACGAGCTAAGGGGTAATTGCGATACCTGCTGCTGGAGCGCCCTGAAACTCTTGATGGTTGCACCATTGTTTTGCTACTGTAGTCCCATTTGTGTGCTGCTCAGCCTTTTGTGAGTGTTTGGCCATCTCCCATCTCAGCCAAGCTGATTCCCCCCATGATCACCTTACTGCTGCATTGGAGTGGAGGGGTGGGGAATCAAACCCGGCTCTCCCAGATTAGAGTCCGCGCACTCAACCACTACGCCAAATGCAACAACAGCGTATAAATGGCACTGTATTCCAGATGAGATTTCAGTAATTTCACGCTAATTTTAAAGAACAAGGAGACAAGATGGAACCCTCCTAGTATGCCATAAGGCAAGGAGGCAAAAGCAGTAGAACGCCCGGCACCACCTGCTGAGATCGCTGCCACGTAGGGCTGCAGATACTGTAAAACAGGACAAGTCAACCCAGAAGGATATCATGACCGAAGGTACTGAAAGTCAATGAGAGAGGTCCAAAAGCAATTGAGCTGTGCTACTCCTTTCAGCTGCCCAGTGACCAAGACATCTTCTGTCTGTGCCACAGCCAGGACAGAACCTGAAATAAAAGTGATCTAGACCAGGGGTGTCAAACATAAGGCCCAAGGACCAGAACTGGCCTGCCCAGGACTGTTATGCGGCCTGCAAGCAACTGGTGCAAGGGAAGAAACAGGAGGCTGCTCAGGGGGCAGGCAGAACCACTCCAATCGTGGTTTCAGCACGGTGGGACAACCTCATCTGCAGCAGTCAAGCAGAACCCCTTCACTTCAGGGACTGGTAAGCTGGGAACCACTAGAACCACATCCTTGCCTCTCCACTTCGCCTGCAGCTCCAGGGATGCTGTCCTGGATGGCCTCAGGGATCAGTGTTTACACGTGGGGGGTGGGTGCAGACAATCCTCTGTTGGGGCATGAGAGCGTCTACCCGGAGCTGCACTGCTGGCTCTCAGTCCACCCATGTGGGTTTCCCTCTGCACCCCCCTCCCAAACCATGGAGCCTTGCAGTGAGGACACACCAACTCAGAGCTTACCAGATGCTGCTCTTTATAAAGTTTACAAGTGGAGACCCGCAAGAAACTTGCGGGATGGTTATCCTATTCCTCACACCTCTGCTTCCTCCTGTCTCCCTCTACCTCTCACACACTCTTCCTTCCTTCCTTCCTTCCTTCCTTCCTTCCTTCCTTCCTTCCTTCCTTCCTTCCTTCCTCTCTCTCTCTCGCTCTCTCCTCCATGTATGGTTTGGAGGGTGAAGTCTATGGCATTATACTGTAGTTCCTCCCCTCCTAAAATCCCACCCTCCCCAGACTCCACCCCACAAATGTCCAGGAATTTCCCAACCTGGAGTTGGCAACACAATTTCCTTCCCACCCAATAGCCAACCTACCTTTATCTGCCTCTCTGTCTTCAACTTCCATCTCCACACTTCTCCCCCACAGCCTCTACCTAGGAAAGTTACAGTCTTTCTTCACAGTGGGGACCAAAGCAGCTTACATTATTCTTTCCTCCTTTTTATCTGCACAACAACCCTGTGAGGTTGGCTAGGCTGAAAGTATGTGACTGGTCCAAAATCACCCAGTCAGCTTCCACCGCAAGATGGGGATCTGAACCTGGGTCTCGCAGACCCTGATCTAAAGCTCTAACTGATGCACCGCACAGGCTTTCATAGGGTGGCTGCTGATGAACAGTAGCAAGCAGCTGGGCCTAATTGAGTCATGCAAATCAGGTGGTATCAAGTCACCCAGAGGGTGCTGCCTAGGGATGCCAGCCTCCAGGAGAGACCTGGGGATGCCTGGAATTACTGCTCATCTCCAGACTACAGAGATAACTTCCCATGGAGAAAATGGATGCTTTGGAGGGTGGACTCTGTGACATTGTACTCCAATGAGGTCCCTGCCCTCCCCAGGCTCCACCCCCAAATCTCCAGGAGTTTCCCAGCCTGGATCTGGCAACCTCACCCACCATCCTCTGCCGGTGGCCAGGGGGGACTTGGTGACCGTAAACTGCTGCCAGGCCTAGGGTTGTCAACCTCTAAGTGCCCCCCCCGAATTACAACTGAACTCGAGACAGCAGAAAGCTGTCTCCCTGGAGAAAATGGCTACTTTGGAGGGTGGACTCTGTGGCATTATACCCAGCTGAGGCCTCTCCCTTCCCCAAACCCAGCCCTCCTTACAGTCCACCTCAAAACCTCTAGGGATTCCCCAGGTTGCACTGGCAGCCCTGGTCAGGCCTGGCCCCAAGGCTCCCTTCCCAGGCCAAAAGTAGGCCAGGAAAGGGCCCTTCCCCCACCCTTTTACTGAGCCAGTTAGAACCTCCCCCCCCAAAAAAAACATTCTAATCTCTCTATCACCGTTGATGCCCGGAGTTAGATCCCTGCAGAGGCCATCTCAAAAGGTATTGGGGGGAATTCAACCCTCCCTGAAGGAATTTCTTTACTTCTTGGATTTTTCTGCAGTCACAGGAAGTCTACTGACTATGTAGGAAAAGCTGTTGGGGGAAAGTGAGCCCTCTGTTGGCAGAAATAAATATCCGCACAGCCCGCCCCCTGTTGGAATTAGATATATAGATATCTCCAGTACCGGGTGTTACATTTTATGGTACACAAGGCCCGGCCCGACAAAGTGACATTTATGCCAGATCTGGCCCTCATGACAAATGAGTCTTACACCTCAGATCTAGACAGTCAGTTTCACACAGAAAGCTCCAAATTATACTGCCACCACTTTCTCAAGCCCAAGAAGAGGAGCTTTGATACTGGAAAGAAGTTATACAGCCATATTGGTTCACTCAATACCCCCCAAAAAACAAGTACAAAATCCATATAATCTCTTGTATTAGGACCAACCACACTGACACCAAACACTGTGCGAGTCCACCCGGAGTCTTCATCAGGCCTCTCCATTTCTTTTTCTTCAGTCTTCTCTCAGCCTACAACAGCACTGTGCATCTTACTCAGCATGGGATGGTTTTGGATGGATTGTGGGTAGGTTTTGTATTTTAGTGAAAGACCAAAGAAGTGGAGATTGACTGAACTTGGCCTTCCAGCAAAGATGCTGTACCTCTATACTGTAGCAATACACCATGACCTATTGCTGCAGCAATAAAGTTAAGCTCACAGCCTGCTGGCATCTCAGTAATGAAGCCCCTAAGACCAGACCTCACACAATAGCCTATAGATCTGCTGACCTGAAAGATTCACTTTCCATTCTTCTGTCTTTTAATGTCTTACAACTTCAAAGTATGATGAACCCTGGTGGCCTCAAAAGTTGCACAATGTTTTGTGTCAATATGATTGGTCTTATTATAAGTTTTACTGGTTTTATGTATGGGCTATGCCCCTTTGTAAGCCGCCCTGAGCCCGCTTGCGGGGAGGGCGGGGTAAAAATCTTCAAATAAATAAATAAATAAATAAGATATTACATGGATTTCATCCTTTTTTAACATACTGTGCAGAATCATTTTGCTGTTGGGGTCTAGAGATCGTTTTTGTTGGAAGAAGAGAGTTACTACCTCCTTCGATGCAAGAAAAAGAAAGCCCTCCCGTAAGAAGACATTTATAATCTGTTCCAGCCCCTCCATGGCAGCTTCAGTGCCACAAAAAGCAAGGACTGAGAACACACAGAGAAAAGCACTTCTCCGAGAATTCTATACACATTCTCAAGTCTGCTACTACTTATGCTCTCGATCCTTGCCCTTCATGGGTCTTAAGCTACATGGGGACCACAGAACCAGCCTTCTGAAGGAGCAGGTTTATAACTTGGGAGTGCTATTAGATTGTGGCCTACAGTTGGGGGGTTATGTTATGGTACAAAATGCCTTTATCAGCCCCAGCTAGTTTGCCAAGCAACAGCTGTCCCTCAAAAAGCATGATCTGGCCAGTAATCTATGCTCTGACCATACCTGAGTTGGATTACTGTAATGTGTTCTGTATGAGGCTGCCTTGGGAAACTGTTCAGAAACTTCAATTGGCCCAAAATGTGGTGGTCAGCCTACCGTCTAGGGTTGGTTACACAGATCGTATCATCCCTGTACTGAACTATGTTGGTTACCCAGCTGTTTCTGCACCCAATTCGGAGTGGTGGTTCTTACCTTTAAGCCCCTAATTTGCTTGGGGCCAGAGTACCTGAAGGACCACTTTCTCCCATGCTATCCAACCCAACACTTAAGGCCTACCTCTCAAGCCCTACCCTGTGTGCCCGACCTTTCAGAGGTGAAGCCGGACGTTTTCTGTGGTGTCAACTCATCATTGGAATCCCTTCTCCTTGAAGCTCACGTGCTGCCTACTTTATTTTCTTACAGGTGCCAAGCTAAAATACAATTTCCCCCCAGACTTTTAATTAGGAATATCTTAAAGCTTTGCAATGGCTGACCTGTTTTAGGGATAGTTGTGTACGGCTTACGTCCAATGGCTCAGGATTTTAACGGCGAGCTGATTCGAGCAGGACTTTGAAGAGGCAGCAAAGAGACACTCTAAACAAACAAGCTGCCACAGAAGAGCGTAGTAAAGGTTCAGCGTTACATCTGAATCAAGCTACTGGGGCACACTTCATCGAATCTGCTATACACATCATGGAGTAAGTGAGTTTTCTACAAACTACCCACACCTGTGTGAATAAAAATTAATGGATAACCTGGTGGTTTCTGAACCCCTCCCAAGTGATTTTGCAGTATGCCGGATATTAAAAATGTAGTCATATTCTCTGTAGTTCCATGATGCAAAAGAAAGCTGAACTAGTGAGTCTTGAGTACTGAACAGTAAGTCTATACCATATTCATCAGCATATCCTGCTAAATTTTACTCAACCAACCATACCAGAGATTTCTCTAAAAATTTTGAGATGGCAGAATACTGCCTCCATCCTCTTCTTCATTAATATAAACCTTTCATGGCAGGGGAATGCTTACCAACCCCAGTTCCTAACTCTCAGAGCTTGTGACAAGGCTTCAGCGAACCCTAAGAGGAAGCCTACAATTTTATGAACCGAAAAGTTTCCTCTAAGAAGAAAGGGCCAATCCTAGCCCTTTAAGGAGGAAGCTTCTTACCTACAGACAATCCTACAGACCTACAGACAATCTTTTACTGCTGATTAATAGCAGCCCCTTCAACCTTGCACTTGCTTTACTAGCATCTCTTTTCAAGAAAAAAGGGCACTGCTTTGCTGAGAGTCCTTAAGTTCTCATTTCTACTGCCAGAGGCACTATACATCATGTCATTGGGAAGAGACAGGGAAAACGGTAACTTTAGCCTAGTCTCTATTTGCTTCAAATCACCTGTTGGATCTTAAAAAGCAGAAGATTCAAGGAACAGTACAAGAAAGGCAGAAGGGATGAACACGGCTGACAGCCCTTTGGAGTTTTTCCCCAGACATGCTTGATGTAAGAGGAATTTCTAACAATTATAGGTACAGGAGGAGGTACTGGCTACATGGGGGAAAAGGAAAAGAAACAAGTAATCTGTATAACTTTGCCTCACCAGAAACTGAGGATCTTCCCCATATATACCCCAGAGAGCACTACGGTTGGGGGTTCAAAATCGATTGACCCTCCCAGGCCCTAAGGATGCTAGCACCAGGGCCAGGACCTTCTCAGTGGCGGCCCCATCCTGGTGGAATGAGCTCCCGGAGGAGATCAGGGCCCTGCAGGATCTCTTGCAGTTCCGCAGGGCCTGCAAGACGGAGCTCTTCCGCCAGGCTTTCAACTAGGGAGCCACCACCATTATATTTATTTATTTATTTATTTTTCACATTTGTATCCCGCCCTCCCCAATGGGCTCAGGGCGGCTCACAAGGGCAAGGTAATCAGCCGTGCCATAAATAAACATCTAAAACATAATAAAACAACTAACACTTAAAAACAACAACGGTGCTCAGTCACTGATATCATAATCCAAGATGGAATCAACACAGACCAGTTCCAGGTGGTACGCCAATGAATGGCGACAGCTTATCAGATCTTCTTTACATATTCCAGGATCTTCATCAGGGCCTCGTCTGTGCATCCTCAAGATACCATGACGGTGGTGGTATAGTGGGGCGGCGGCTCCTACTCAAAGGCCTGGCGGAAGAGCTCTGTCTTGCAGGCCCTG
>NW_015174852.1:413010-422741 GCF_001447785.1 Gekko japonicus
GGGGCGGCTCCTACTCAAAGGCCTGGCGGAAGAGCTCCATCTTGCAGGCCCTGCGGAACTGCATAAGGTCCCGCAGGGCCCGGATCTCCCCCGGGAGCTCGTTCCACCAGGTAGGAGCCGCCACCGAAAAAGCCCTGGCCCTGGTCGCAGCTAATTTGATGTCCTTGGGGCCCAGGATGACCAGCAAGTTTTAGGCCCCCGACCGTAGTGCTCTTGGGGGAACATGTGGGGAAAGGCAGTCCCTCAGGTAGGCTGGACCTTGGTTTTGACATCTAGCCTGTGTCGCAGGAAGATCTTAAAGCAGAATGAGACCTCTGTGTACATCCTTAAAGTAAGTCATCTCAAACTAATTGCACTTTATGAACTTCAATTGTTTTTAGATGATTTCATGTGGTTTTCACTGTTATTCATATATTGACTGTGAGCCATCCTGAGCCTGCTTTGCATGGAGGGCGGGGTACAAATTGGATTAATAAAATAAATAAATAAATAAGTCAAGACAACTCTATTGCAAAGGCAATAAATGTGGCCACTGAAACATGACCTGCTAAGCATCTTCAAAGACTGCTTTGTTCAAAGGTGAGGATGGAGAACATGCTTGGAAGATACACCACAATGCACTTCTTTCAAACAGCCGAGAGAATGGGATCATCGATCCTCAGTGAAGGCAGCACACATGACAAACAAGAAGCACCCTGAAAAAGAAAGAGGTAACAGCTACATAGAGGCAATTAGCATGTCCTTCAGGTTTCCCATGTAACGTAAGTGGTGTCCTGCTGGATGAGACTAGCGGTCCATCTAGTCCAGCATCCTGTTTCTCACAGTGGCCAACCACCTGCAAGCTCCCTCAAGGCCTAGGAATCAGGACAAAGCGCTCCTCATAGGAGCCCACTTTTGACTAGTTCTCACTGAGACTGTAAAGCTGCATCCGGGCAATGGTACACTGTAGGAAGTTCACTTCTCAGGGGGAAAAATAAAACACAGAACTTAGTGATTAAATCTTCCACACACAAACACCTGAGGACATTGCTGAGGACATTCTGCTAGGGTTTTTTTTTAAAAAATAAAATCATACCAAAGTGGTCAACGAATTTCTCTTCATATAGAGTCGCTCCAAGTACTGCAGACCTTCATCCTTCAGCAGTTCCAGAGGAAAGTGATGCAGATTTCGGTAGTTTAAGAACAAGTTCTTGTGCCTTTCAAGCTTTGCCTCAGATATAGTCTTGCAAAGTTCTGAAGCCATGGCAGAGACCGTCCCGGCCACCACATTATAACTCTACGTGCCAAAGAAGTTAATCATCTCTAAAAAGAGAAAACAAAAGATAAGCAGTGTTCAAACAAGACTGAGTTTCCTCTTTTCCAGAATCCCTGTTCTTCTGAAATGCTACCTGCCGATGTCCAAATCGACATACAAGGAAGGCAACCAGATATCTGATAGCTCTTTCCATTTACTTGTCTATAATGCACACATGAATACACATGAAAGTGCCTTATACTAAATCAGACCATTGGTCCATCAAGGTTAGTATTGTCTACTCAGACTGCCAACAATTCTCCAGGGTCTCTCACATCAGCTACAGCCTGGTCCTTTTAAACAGAGATGCTGGGGCGTGAATGTGAGACCTTCTGCATGCTAAGCAGATGCTTTGCCACTGAGCCACAACCCCCACCCATATATACATACCTATCACATGAACGAAATTAAAATGTCATATATTGTACAAACAGCATCTCAATACACTGCCATAAACATAAAGCAATTGAAGCTGCTCTACACTGAATCTAACCCTTGGTGTATTGAGGTCAGTCTTGTTTGTAACTGGCAGCATCTCTCCAGGGTCTCTGGTGGATATCTTTCACATCACCTACTGCCTGGTCCTTTTAAAAGGAGGTTCTGGGGATTGAACATGGGACCTTCTGCATGCCAAGCAGATGCACTGCCACTGACCCACAGCCTCCCTATGTATCACATATCAATGAAATTATCAATACGTATGAAATTAAAATATCATATATTTTACATATGACATCTAAACGCACTGTCACAAACATAAAGCAACTAGAGCTGCTTTACACCGAGTCTAACTCTTGGTGTATCGAGATCAGTCTTTGTAACTGGCTGCAACTTGACAGGTGGACAACTTCCACATCACCTGCTTCCTGGTCATTCAAACTGGAGATCCCGAAGATTGAACCTTGGACCTTCTGCATGCTAAGCAGAGGCTCTACCACTGAGGCACAGCCCCTCTCCACAGCTCCCCAGGGTCTCAGGCAGAGATCTTCCACATCACCTATTGCCTGGTATCTTTTAACCTGAGATGCCGGGGATCGAACCTGCGACCTTCTGCCCACTAAGCAGATGCTCTGCCACTGAGCCACGACTTCCCCCTTCTCCCTTCCCCCCCCCCAGGGTTGCCAGCAGTGTTCCCTCTAAGCTGAGTTAGTGTGAGCCAGCTCACAGTTTTTTAGTCTCCAGCTCACAGATTTTTGTCTCAGCTCAGGGAGGATGGCTCCAGAGCAAACTAATATATGAAGTAGCCTCACAACTTTTAATGCCAGTAGCTCACAAGGTAGAATTTCTGCTCAAAAGACTCCACAGCTTAGAGGGAACATTGGTTGCCAGCAGTGTTCCCTCTAAGCTGAGTTAGGGTGAGCTAGCTCGCAGTTTTTTAGCCTCTGGCTGACAGATTTTTGTCCTAGCTCAGGAAGGAAGGCCCCAGAGCAAGCTGATTTATGCAGCAGCCCAATGGCTCGCTCACAGTTTCAATGCCAGCAGCTCACAAAGTAGAATTTTTGCTCACGGGACTCCACAGCTTAGAGGGAGCCTTGGTTGCCAGCTCCAGATTGGAAACTACCTGGAGATTTTTTTGGGGGGGTGGAGCCTGAGGAGGGGAGGGGAGGGACCCTCAGCAGGATACAATCAGTGTTCCCTCTAAGCTGAGTCAGTGTGAGCCAGCTCACAGTTTTTTAGCCTCCAGCTCACACATTTTTGTCTCGGCTCAGAAAGGATGGGGCTCCAAAGCAAACTGATTGATGCAGCGGCCAAACTGCTCGCTCACAACTTTAAAGCCAGTAGCTCACAAGGTTGAATTTCTGCTCACAGGACTCCACAGCTTAGAGGGAACATTGGATACAACCCCACACAGTCCAAAGCGGCCACTTTCTCCAGGGGAACTGATCTTCGTCGCCTGGAGATCACCTGGAACAGTGGGAGATCTCCAGCCACCACCTGGAGGCTGGCAACGCGTCCCCCCCTTTAAACAGCTAGATTCTGGGACACAAAGACCCACCCAGTTATCATTCTTATTCCTCTCGCCAATACAACTCCGCGCAAGCGCACGGGACGCTGACCCCCCAAGGGGGGGGGGCGGGGGCACAAGAACCTCTCAGGCCGCCGCTCCTCCCAGCGTCTCCATGGAAACGGCCCTGTTGCCCCGACAACGAAGAGGCAAGGCGGGGTCCAGATCCGCCCCTGCCGCTTTCCGCCCAACCCGGCAAAGCCTCCCTCAGGGAAGAAAAGCCTCCAACCTCACCTTCACGACAACCGCCTCAAAACAGAAATTAAAAATAATAATGATTAAATAAAAAAAAACAAGACGCGAGAAAAACGAAGACCGCCGAACCGGCACGCCCGGAGAGTGGAAGCTGGGGAGAAAATGGCGGCAGAGGCCGGGGATATCAACATCCGGGTCACGGGGCGAACGGAGAAGGGTGGCGCTGATTGGCGGGTTTGTCGGGAGGGGAATCTCGCGAGATTTCGGAGCTGGCGGCTCCCTCGGGGCGGGGAGAGAAGGGGGGAAAGGCGGGATTTCTGTGGCGTTTCAGCACCTGGGAAAGGGGTCATTCGCCTGGCAGGGTTGCCAACCTCCCGGCGTTGACTGGAGACCTCCCGCTTTCACCTGGAGGAAAATGCTATCTTGGGGAGGTGGACTGACTCTATGGCATTGTTGTTGTTCAGTCGCACAGTCTTCCGCCGTCCTCTGAAGTTGGCTCAACTTCATGTTCGTTGCATCTCTGACACTGTCTAACCATCTCATCCTTTGCCATCGTCCCCGTCTTCTTTGACCTTCAATCTTTCCCAGCATCAGGGTCTTCTTCTCCAGGGAGTGCTCCCTTCTCATTGGGTGGCCAAAGTATTTGAGCTTCAGTTTCATTATCTGGCCTTCCAGGGAACAGTCAGGGTTGATTTCTTTTAGGATGGACTGATTTGATCTCCTTGCAGTCCAAGGGACTCTCAAGAGTCTTCTCCAGCACCATAGTTCAAAAGAATCTATTCTTCGGCGCTCGGCCTTCCTTATAGTCCAACTCTCGCAGCCATACATGACTACTGGGAATACCATTGCTGGGATTATTATCTATGGCATTATTATGCCCCAAACTCGGCACTCCTAACGCTCCACCCCCCAAAATCTCCAAGTATTTCCCGACCTGGAGACAGCAAGCCAAGCAGTTCTGCCAGTGGTTTGAAAGCGGGCCACAGTTTTTAACGTGAACACGAAATTAAACTTTGTTGGTCTTAGAGTTGCCACTGGAGGGATTCGAACTTTGCACGTTTATCGCACGAGAAAGACAAATCAAGGAGCTTTGTGGTGGCCTCATAGCCTTGGGTGGGTCAGGCTTGAACTAGAGTTGCAGCTCTAGGCTGGGAAATACTTGGCAATTCTGGGGGTGTCGCCTGGGGACCCACCCACTTATCCACCTTCCAAAGTAGCCCTTTTCTCCAAGGGACCTGATCGTAGTTATCTGGAGATCAATTGTAATAGCAGGAGATCTCCAGGTGCCACCTGGAGGTTGGTAACCGTATTTGAAGCTTATTCACATGGCAAGAGAAAAAGGAGCTCTTTAGCTATTTTGAGCATGACCGACATGGTTTTATTATATAAAAATCTAGGAACTCTATAATATAAAGGTAAAGGTTCCCTTGCTCGAAAGCCAGTCGAATCCGACTCTAGGGTTGCGGTGCTCATCTCCGTTTCAAAGCCGAAGGGCCAGCGCTGTCCGAAGACATTTCCGTGGTCATGTGGCCGGCATGACTAAACACCAATGGCTGAAGCCTTAAAGCCTGAGAAAGTTTAGTATTTTAGGATCTAGAGCAGGGGTGTCGAACTCATTTGTTATGAGGGCCGGATCTGACATAAATGAGACCTTGCTGGGCCGGGCCACATATGCCATAAAATGTAATGCCAGGTAGTGGAGATATAAACTTTATAAAGGACACAAACACAAAGATTTTTTTTACTTAAAATAAAAACACGCTTAAAACATTAGCTCTGTAAGCTGCAAATCTACTTTTGATTTATTGACATTCACCACAGAAATCTCATGCTCAGAGTTCTGAGTATAGGACCCAGGTCGAAACATGAAATGGCTGAGTGATTAAGAGAGTCTGGCGAAGCAAACTATGATGCAGGCAGCAGCAGAACTGGAAGCAGGAAATGGCCAGTTCCACTGCGGGCCTGATGGAAGCCCTCCGAGGGGCCTGATGAGGCCCCCGGGCCACATGTTTGACACCCCTGATCTAGAGAGAACAGGAGCCTTGTGGATGCTACAGCCTAAATAGGATTAGATTTAGATTCAGGTGGGCAGCCGTGTTGGTCTGAAGCAACAAGAACAAAGTCTGAGTCCAGTGACACCTTTAAGACCAACAACGTTTAATTCTGGGTATAAGCTTTCGTGTGCATGCAACCAAGTTGAATTCTTGGTATACACTTCCATGTGCATGCATGAAATTAACCTTTGTTGGTCTTAAAGGTGCCCCTGGACTCCAACTTTGTTAGGTTTAGATTTGGATCAGCTTTTCTTTTATGTATTTATTTTAGTTATTGTTTACTTAGTTTATACCTGCTGTTCTCCCCAGGGGGGAATCCAAAGGGGTTTGCATCCTTCCCCATTTTATCCTCACAACAGCCCTGTGAGGTAGATTTGCTGTGTGTGACTGGCCCAAGGTCACCCAGTGAGCTTCCATAGCAGAGTGGGGATTTGAACCTTGAATCTTCCAGATCCTGGTCCAATAGGCCAACCACTAAAGGTAAAGATAAAGGTTCCCTTGCTACACTATGCTTAAAAGACTTTACTCTGTTTTAAAAAGAATGTGTTTTGAGAGTAGGGGGGATATTCCCTTGTCCTCCAAATAAATCATAAGTTAATAAAGCAGAAACTTTAAGTACACTGGAAGAAATGATTTCCCTATATACCTTGTATCAGCCAAAAAGTGTCAGATTGCCTTTTCTGATACATTTTTGTTCAATAATAATTTTAGGCAGAGAACATCTTAATGCAACTGAACAGCAGAATGTCTCTTTAATTATAGTTCTGATGTCCAGATTGTTATCAATAATTTGTGAACATTATCATTGGTGAACCAACCAGGGGTCATTTCGTAGAAGAAGAGGTGCATGAGCTCATTAGCTTAACTCATTAGCATAACTTATTTGCATATGCCACACCCCCTGGCATCACCGGAAGTGTGTCAGAAGGCAACACCCACCGCTCAGGCTCCACTGGTCTGTTTTGGATTGCTAGCTATTGGGGGGGGGGGGAACATGCAGATCTGTCCTCACAGAAAAGGGAGAGCTTGTACCTGAATAAAACTTGGTCTTAAAGGTGCCACTGGACTGTTTTGGGCCGGGGGGCCAGGGGGAGCTCTGCAACTTACCTGGCTGCTTCTTGCTCTGACTGAGGGCTGCTGGGAGCAGGGGGTGGGGCTTGTTGCATGTGCCCGCCACCTGGGCTCTTTACTGCCGGAGCTCCGCTCCTGTGCGCTCCTGCAGGAAAGGACCCCTGGAACCAACAGGTGTTTGCTTACACCAGCTAACCCTCCATTCTAGCTATATGTCAGGCTTGAGGAGACCTGTTTCAGTGTATCTGAAGAAGTGTGCATGCACGTGAAAAATTATACCCAAAATTAAACTTCGTTGCTCTCAAAGGTGCCCCTGGACTCAAATTTTGTTCTATCCTCTCCCAAGTGCAAGTCAGTCTCTACACTTTAAACGCTGAGCAGCAGGGGGCACTGTTGCATACCTAATAGCTCAAAGACTCAAGTTTGAAGAGGCAGAACTTCATAGCCTTTCTGGCTCATATTTCAGCCCACATCTGCTCTATATTGTATTACATCTTCCCTACCTGGACCAACCGATATCTGTATTATTTTAAGGCAGATATTTGTGTTGAGTATTCCAGGAAAGGTAAAGGTTCCCTTGCTCGAAAGCCAGTCGAGTCTGACTCTAGGGTTGCGGTGCTCATCTCCGTTTCAAAGCCGAAGAGCCAGCGCTGTCCAAAGATGTTTCCGTGGTCATGTGGCCAGCATGACTAAACACCAAGGCGCACGGAACGCTGTGACCTTCCCACCGAAGTGGTACCTATTTATCTACTTGCAATTTCTTGCTTTCGAACTGCTAGGCTGGCAGGAGCTGGAACTAGAGACGGGAGCTCACTCCGTCTTGCGGCACCCGGGGCTTGAACTGCTGAACTACTGACCTTCCACAGCCTGCAGTTCAGCATCTTAACCACTTGAGCCACCGCAGCTCCTTATTCCAGGTTACCCCATGTTAAATTGTAGCCAACTAAAGAAGGATTTTATTCCCCACAGAACAGACAATTGTGGCTAGCTATTTTTTTTTAGTTGCAAATTCACTGCTCTGAAATGCTGGAAAACAGAAAGTAATGAAGGGTGTGCAGAAAATCCTCACAGATAGTTGGATGCTAATTCATAACCACTCACAGTAATTGGTACTCACTTTAAAAATAAGAATACTATGCAATACCTTTTTTTGGGGGGGGTGAAACAAAATGACACAAAACATTGTTCAAGCTTCTGAGCTCACCAGAACTCATCATCAGGCCAGATGTTACAAAAATGAAAGGGGGGGATTATTTCGGGCCATGATTTTAAGACCTGTTCTTGCCAGCATTCCTGTGTTAAATGTTGAGCAGGCATGCCGATTTTAAGCATTGCTTTCTTTTATCAAGTTACACCCTGGTTTCTGTAGGAAGATTTATTTATTTGCTTCATTTATATCCTGCCTTTCTCCCCAAGCTGCTTACATCGTTCTCCTTTCCTCTGTTTTACCCTCACAACAACCCTGTGAGGTAGGTTAGGCTGAGAGTGTGGAGTGGTGGTGGAGTGCCATCAAGTTCCAGCGGACTTGTGGCAACCCCATAAAGTTTTCAAAGGCACAAACAAACAGAGGCGGTTTTGCCGCTACCTGCCTCTCCATGGCAATGGTCTCCTATCCAAGTACTAACCAGGGCAGACCGTGGTCAGCTTCTGAGATCTGATGAGACTGGGCTAGCCTGAAGCTATCCAGGTGAGGGTGAGAATGCACGACTGACCCAACCAGCCGGCTTCCATGGCAGAATGGGGATTCCAATCTGGAGTCTCCCAAATCACTGCCCGGCAATACGCCAAGCAAAGCAAATGAAGTTTCTTCATTGAAAAGACCAGGGCTTTTTTTTGTAGAAAAAGCCCAGAAGGAACTCATTAGCATAACAGGCCACATCCAACAGCAGAAACTCGTTAGCATATTAGGCCACACCCCTGACAGTGCAGCACATTAGCATATTAGGCCACACCCCCACACTCCCCAGCTTCAAGCCCGGGCAAGCCCCCCCCCCTCAAAGGGAAGGGAAGGCAGTTTAAACTGGCCCTTTGACAGGCCGGGGAAGGCATGGGGAGGCATTTAAAAGCCTCCCCAATCCTTCCAAGACCCTCCCCCTGGCCTGCCCGCCTTGGAGGCCTTCCCTCTGTAGCCACGCGTGGCCAGCTCTGAAGCCAGCCGGAACTCCGTTCCTGTGCGCTCCTGCCCAAAAATAGCCCTGGAAAAGGCAAAGGCCAGCCATTTTATTTACTTATTTTATTGGTTCGATGTATACCCCAATTTCTTTCAATCACCACACAAGAGTCAAAGATCTCTTGCTGGGTGAGAGCAAATGGTACACTTGGTGGTTGTATTAATAATTCTGGAGATAAAAGTCAGGTGGTGCGTGTGGTATTAAAGTACACGCTCTATTAGAGTGACCTTTCACGAGCCGTATAGATATCCCCTCAAGGTAGCTATTTTTGAGCTAGTTGCTGGGGTGGCCTGCTACACAGGGGCTGTGGTGCGTAGGTGGCCCTCCCAAAGCAAATTCCTCTCGCTCCCAGAGGCCCTATCAAATTTTAATTAAGGTGTGCTCAAACCAGTTCTCTTGCCAGCGGCTTCATATTGTCTGATAGCATGAGCTCTGTGTTTCTCTGTGCTGACTAAGGTGGTAGATTGCTCTGGTGTTTTGACGGGTGTCTGGAGAACAGGATAGGGTGGCCCCCGACAATATAAAAGTGGATCATCCTTGATGTAGATTGCAGAAGGAAGAAACCATGTTGAGGAGGGAGCTGTGGCTCAGTGGCCGTGGATCTGCCTGCCATGCAGAAAGTCACGTGCTCAGTCCCCAGCATCTCCGGTTAAAGGGATCAGGTAACAGGTGATGGCGAGCTGGTGGCAGTCTGAGTGGACAATACTGACCACGATGGACCAGTGGTCTGATTCAGTATACAGCCGTTTTACGTGTGCTCATGTGTGTTTAATGTGGAAAGGGAAGAGGAGGAGGAGGAGGAGGAGGAGGAGGAGAGGAGGAGGAGGAGGAGGAGGAGGAGGAGATTGGATTTATACCCCGCCCTTCACTACCCAAAGGAGCCTCAGAGCAGCTTACAAACTCCTTTCCCTTCCCCTCCCCACAACAGACACCCTGTGAGG
>NW_015174852.1:422768-480603 GCF_001447785.1 Gekko japonicus
GAGGAGGAGGAGGAGGAGGAGGAGGAGGAGGAGGAGATTGGATTTATACCCCGCCCTTCACTACCCAAAGGAGCCTCAGAGCAGCTTACAAACTCCTTTCCCTTCCCCTCCCCACAACAGACACCCTGTGAGGTAGGTGGGGCTGAGAGAGTTCTCAGAGAAGGAGAAGAAGAAGAGGAGGAGGAGGAGGAGGAGGAGATTGGATTTATACCCCGCCCTTCACTACCCAAAGGAGTCTCAGAGCAGTTTACAAACTCCTTTCCCTTCCCCTCCCCACAACAGACCTCCCTCCCTGTGAGGTAGGTGGGGCTGAGAGAACTCTTGACAGAAACTGCTCTTTTTCAAGGACAGCTCTGACAGAACTACGGCTTGCCCAAGGTCATCCAGCAGCTGCAAGTGGGGGAGTGGGGAATCAAACCAGGTTCTCCCAGATTAGAGTCTGTGCGCTTAACCACTACACCGAACTAGTGTAACATGTTGAGTTACTGGGGAGGGGGACCGAAACTAAAAAAAAAACCCTTTCAAACCATTCAAAATTAAACCACGAAACTTTAAATAGAATGTCATGTTATAGGGCTGCAGGAGTGCTTATTGTTAGCAGTGTACCAGGTCCATACCCTGCCTGTCCTTTACAGCAGGTCAGTTTCATAGAGCATGAAATGGGGAGCCAAAAAAATGACCAACAAGAAATACGGTGGTGGGAAGTGACGTCAAGTCACAGCCGACTTATGGCGACCCCTCATGGGGTTTTCAAGGCAAGAGACAAACAGAGGTGGTTTGCCATGGCCTGCCTCTGCATTACACTCTTGGTATACTTGCGTCAACGTTAAATTATAAAGGGCTGCTGCTCCTGGTTCTAAGGATACATTACCTAGTTCTCCAACTTTGTTGCTCCTGCCACTTTGCCTTCCAAATGTCCAACTGCTCAAAGAAGAACAACTAAAAGACTTCCCAAATCACTGCTTGCAGATCATTGGCCCCGGTCACACGGGCTGGATATCGCAGGGGGGGAGGCGTGGCTAATTGCCCCGGCACAGTTTGATCCGCGATTACGCAATCAGACCTGCCGGCGGCACACCACGGGTCCTTCCCTCGGTGCCGGCGGGTAAACGAGGGTGGCGATCACACGACGATCCAGCAGCGTGGCAAAGAAGCGGCGCGATCACAACAGCAATGGCTAGGTGCCGCTGCCGTGACAAACGGGGTCATTTTTTTAAAAGCCAAAACGGCACTTTCGCTTTCCTCTTTGTGCACATGCGCCATTGGGTGCTTGTGCGCATCTTGTGGAGGGGGGGGAACCTGTTTGCGAACGGGGTCATTTTTTTAAAAGCCAAAACGGCACTTTCGCTTTCCTCTTTGTGCACATGCGCCAAGGGGGGGAACCTGTTTGCGAAGGGACATGGGCAAGCGTCAGATGCCACCACCGGAAACGTGATCAGACACCAGCCCTTGCCCCGCGGTTTCTGGAGGTACTAGTTTTTAACTCCGCATCTTCAGTGGGAAGCCTCGGGTTCGCCACGGGAGCTCTACGCTTCCCAGATGTTGCGGTGTGATCGCGCCCGGAAAATCCGCCTATCTTCCGTCTCTGTAGCGTGGCTAATGCTCCGTGTGACCGCAGCCATTTATCACTTTCAGTTCCATGTTTGCTTTTTTTTTAAGTATGCCCACTCTGTATGCCTATCACAGGCATACAGCTACGTAACTGGACTCCTATTTGTGCAGTGCAGTTTCTGATATCGTTCTGGCAACAGAACAGAAAACTTTTCTGCCTCCTCTTTTTTTGCTTCGGAAAAGAGATTCAGAAAACTGAGGTTCCCTAAACTGTCCCCCGTCCCACTAGGAGCAACAAGAAAGTAGGGTTGCCAGCCTCCAGGCGGGGCCTGGAGTTCTCCCAGAATTACAACTGATCTCCAGAACACAGTGGTCAGTTCCCCTGGAGAAAATGGCATCGCAGAGCAAACTGCATTGTAGGTGGAATCTGTCCCCAGATCCCCACCCCCGAATCTCCAGCAGTTTCCCAGTCCAGCGCTGGCCACCAGAGGAATGGGGTGGCAAAAAAGTTCCCTTTGGCTTAACCAAGCACCTTCCATTAACTGGGGATTTAGCCTGGGTCTTTTGCCTATCGCTCAGGGTCCACTTCGGATTCCTTTCAACTGACCTTGGTTGCAGTATGAAAAGAACTCTGCCTTGGCAAGCCGGCAAGGACAGCCGCTGTCAAACTTTACACTAACACTTTTCCCCGGCCCAGAAAAGCATCCAAGACTTTCCCCATTTGTTTACAGACTTTTACATAAATGACATTCAGATGGAATATCTTCGATGGCAAAGTGGACTTCGCTGTAAACCTTTAAAGGCCAAAACCTAAGACGGAGATGGAGTCCGGCAACCTTGTTAGGAATTGTTTCCCTCTCTGCTGAGCCGGCTCAAGGTTGTGTGCTTTTAAAAGTATTTGGACACGGACCTTCCACGTCCCACAGTAGGCACCGGGGGAAAAAACTTTATTTAATTATGCTTTCCTGCCGCAATCGCCAGCAGAGGGAAAAGTGTTGTGCTGGAAGGTTGTGTCAAATCTACAGTTATTTTCTATTTTGGATCTACCAAGCTGTAGCCCAGAAGAAATGTGTAAGCTTGAACTCACACAACTTAAGATTTGGGGTTTTTTCCCTCTGTTCCTGATTTTCTGCTTTGTCAAGAAGTAAATCACTGGCATGCTCTGCATCTAAGATTATCTACCTTGTTAGCTATAAAAAGAACAGATAATTAATACATTTAAGTGGCGGACCTGCAAGGACTTGCGGGGAGATCTCATTTTCCCCTTGGTCTTCTGTTTCCTCTTTCATTTCCCTTAACGCCCCCATAGTCTTTTCCTTTTTTCCTGCTTCCTTCTCACCTCACCCACCAGCCATCCTACATTTATCTGCCCCAGGGGTCGTTTCGTAGAAAAAGAGCTAGGGGAACTCATTAGCATAACTCATTAGCATATGCCACACCCCCTGACATCACCGGAAGTGTGTCATAAGGCCACACCCCCTGACATCGCCGGAAGTGTGTCATAAGGCCACCACCAGCCCACCCCCACCCCCAACGGTCCCGGCCGCTCCCGCCGGCCTTGCAGCTCCACCGCCAAGCCCCATGAGGGGCCCGGCGGTGGACCTGCAAGGCCGGCGGGAGTGCAAGGAAGCCCCGCGAAGGCCCTCCCTGGCCCCAGGCAGGCAGGCAGGGGTGGGGAGAGGCAGGGAGGAAGCACCGCAAGCGGGGGGCGCGGCTTCATCCTGTGCCCCCCCCCCCGTACCTCCCCCGGGGGAACTGCGATCCCCCGCGATCCCCCCCCCCAAATGACCTCTGATCTGCCCCCTGTCTTAAGCTTTCCATCCTTCCCTTCCTCTGGCAGCCTCTCCCTAGGAAAACTCTGCCCAAATTGCACCGTGCCAGCTGCTGGGCACAGTGCTTTCAAGGGGCACCTTAATTTTCCTGATATGGCCCTCCTCATACCATTTACTCTTTCGCCTCTCCTGGCAGCCCCTCATGCCCTCATCTTTCCCCTGCTTCCTTCCTTCCTTCCCACCCACAAACCAACCCATATTTTATCTGCCCCCAATCTTGAACTATATTTGTTATTTGAGTTATACCCTGCCTTTCTCCACAGCAGGGATCCAGAGCAGTGTACATCATTATCTCCTCCATTTTATCCTCAGAACGACTGTGTTAAATGGGGGAAAAAAATATCATTTTTCTTGGAAGCACAGAAGGTTTACTCAATATCTCCAATCCTCCATGTTTCCCAGTGAATGGAAAAATGCTATTCAGACAAGTTACCAAGACGATCTGACTCCAACAGTAACAGGAAAATGTACAAAAATAGAAGCACATCTTACATGACATATTTATATAAGCCAGTTTGGTGTAGTGGTTAAGTGCGCGGACTCTAATCTGGGAGAACTGGGTTTGATTCCCCGCTCCTCCACTAGCAGCTGCTGGGTGACCTCGGACAAGCCATAGTTCTGTGAGAGCTGTCCTGGAAAAAGAGCAGTTTCTGTCAGAGCTCTCTCAGCCCCGCCTACTTCACAGGGTGTCTGTTGTGGGGAGGGGGAGGGAAAGGAGATGGTAAGCCGCTCTGAGACTCCTTTGGGTAGTGAAGGGCGGGGTACAAATCCAATCTCTTCTTCTTCTTCTAGATGCATTAGACTTACTGTGAACAGATTAACTTCAAAAAGGTTAACTTGTGACAGCTCCAAGCCCAGAACGAAGAATAGAGGTCCTATATAAGGTGCAAATAGAAAGGCAACTTGGCACGCAAGAGCGAAAGAGGCTCAAAATAGAATCATAGAATCATAGAGCTGGAAGGGACCTCCCAGGGTCATCTAATCCAGCCCCTTACACAAGGCAGGAAATTCACAAGAGAGAGAATCCTCTTAACCCTTTCCCTCCCAGATCTTCTTGCATGCAGAGTTACAATACCCAACAAGGACAGCCCCTGTGAGGTAGGCTAGACCAAGAGAGTGTGACTGGCCCAAGGTCACCAAGCGAGCTTCCATGGCAAAGTGGGGAGCTGAACCTGGGTCTCCCAGATCCTCATCTGATCCTTTAACCCCTACAGCACACTGGCTTTCGAGTGGTGGCTACTGCTGAACAGCAGCAAACAGCCAGTCCTGGGTGAGTCACGCAAGTCACATGGCATCAAAGGCACCTGGCGGTGGCTGCCAGGCCCGGCCCGGAGGAGTCCTCCCTCACACTCCAGAGGCTGAGAGGGTGTGGCTGCCTTAAGGTCACCCAGGAAGCTTCCAGGGTAGAGCAAAGATCCCAGATTCTAACCCGACACCTGACACAGAAGCAGAAGCAGCAGCAGAAGAGACTAGATTCATTCCCCGCCCTTCACTACCCAAAGGAGTCTCAGAGTGGCTTACAAACTCCTCTCCCTTCCCCTCCCCACAACAGGCACCCTGTGAGGTAGGTAGGGCTGAGAGAGCTCTGACAGAAACGGCTCTTTCAAGGACGGCTCCTTAATGGTGGAACGCGCTCCCGGAGGAGATCAGAGCCCTGCAGGATCTACTGCAGTTCCGCAGGGCCTGCAAGACAGAGCTCTTCCACCAGGCCTTCAATTAGGAGCCGCCCCACCTTTACCATCAATGAGCCCGGCCCTCAGTTTCTCCACCTGGCTCACTCCTTCGAGTGACTTGGGACGACATTGAGCTGGATCTCAGCAGCTGTAGACATCTTAATAGGCCATCTTAATATGCAAGTAATGAACTGTACGACTAATAGCAGGGCTATTTTTGGGCAGGAACGCACAGGAACGGAGTTCCGGCTGGGTCCCAAGTTGGCCATGCCCAGCAGGAACTCATTAGCATAATAGGCCACGCCCAACAGCAGAAACTCATTAGGATTGGCTACATTAGGGGTGTGTGCCCTAACATGCAAAGGAGTTCCTGCTACAAAAAAAAAGCCCTGGGTTTTGACAACAAACAAGGTCAACAGAATAAGAAGCAAAAGGTGGGTGTGGCTGGATGACCACACTTCTGGTAACATGGGGTGCGGCCTAATGTGCTAATGAGCTGTGCTGTCAGGGGTGTGGCCTAATATGCTAATGAGTTCCTGCTGGGCTTTTTCTACAAAAAAAGCCCTGACTAATAGTACCTTATGGTTTTATGTTTTTATCTCTAATGTATTATTGTATATTGTTTCATTGGTTTTACCAGCAATTGGTGCCATCGCTGTAAGCCACCTTGAGCCTGATTGCAGGGAGGGTGGGGTATTAATTTTAACAACAACAACAACTATGGCTTAGGGCTCTTTTTGTAGCAGGAACTCCTTTGCATATTAGGCGACACACCCCTAATGTAGCCAATCCTCCAAGAGCTTACAGTAGACCCTGTAAGAAGAGCTCTGTCAGCTCTTGGAGGATTGGCTACATTAGGGGTGTGTCGCCTCATATGCAAAGGAGTTCCTGCTACAAAAAGAGCCCCAAGGTCACACCAGCAGCTGCATGTGGAGGAGTGGGGAATCAAACCCGGTTCTCCCAGATTAGAGTCCTCATAAACCACTATACTAGCATCACACTAACTTTCAGTTAGGTACTATATGCAGAGGGTTGAAATCAAAAGACTAAATACAGACAATAGTAGGACAAGTGTGTAGGAAGGCAGCAGCCCTATTTTGAGGTCTGAGCTTTCTGTTACTTATTAAACGGGATACTCGGCATGAATGCCCTTCATGAAAGGTGTTGATAGTCCCTGCCCGGAGTTTCTGATACTAAATTAACCTGCGACCTTTCAAGAAGCTCTGTGACAACAGTCGCTAGTTCCTTAAAATGAAACCGCCCCGAGGGCCAGGCCTAAACTGCGTGCTTGTTTCTCAGGGAACCAGAAGCTAAAGATAATAGCAAAACGTGCGAGTTTCGCTTGCAGAATTGAGGCCATCCTGGTGAATCGCCCATTCCAGAGCTACCGCCCCCTGTGTTCTGCACACCTGGCATAGTAATGAAGTAGTGGAGCTGCTATTGCACAGTAGTCTGAAGCTCTTAGTTCTCGTGGCCTGGATGCAGTGCTCCTTTTAAGTGATATCAGGCAATTCACTCCTGATTGACGCATGCAGAAAGGATAGCTGCTCAAGTTAGATTCAAATCCAGCAGTACGTGAACACACAGATCTGCCTTATACTGAATCAGACCATTGGTCCATCAAGGTCCATCAAGGGCAGCACTGTCTACTCAAGAGTGGCAGCAGCTGTCCATGGTCTCAGACGGAGGTCTTTCACATCACCTACTCCCTGGTCCTTTGAACCAGAGATGCCGGGGATCGAACCTGGGACTCTTTGTATGTACGGCTCTTCTCCATAGAGACCAACGACATTTTCTGGGTACAAGCTTTCAGGAGTCTAAAGTTTTGATGAAGAGAGCTTCGACTCTTTAACAGTTTATACCCTGAGAAACATGTTGGTCTCTATGTTGCTTCTACACATGGATACTAGGGGTGCCAGCTTTGGGTTGGGAAATACCTGGAGATTTGTGGGTGGAGCCTGAGGAGGGGCGGGGTTTAGGCATAAAGCCGTAGAGTCCAATTTCTAAAGGGGCCATTTCCTCCAGGTAAACTGATGTCTGTCACCTGGGGATCCACCACCTGGAGGTTGGCAAGCCGCAAGCCTAACGGCCACCCTCCTAAGACTGCTTAAGTTAGTGGTAGACAAGATTCCTTGTGGCTCCAAAACAAATCGAATGGGACATGTAGTTCCTTAGGAGGAGGCACACTGGCGTCCTCACCTACCGCCTTGGCTACTCCCAATGAGAACAGGCTTTGAGGTCTAGGACAGTGTTTGGACGCAGAGTGTGAGAACGAGCGCAGAGCCAGAAATGGCAAAGGAACGCATGCCTCGCGGTCTCCAGTTTGACTTGGGCCGTCCATCCGTCTCTGTCTGCCGGGTGGGGCTGGCTCCGCTCCCAGGACCGAGAAAGTGAGAAATAAGTTGGCACAATATGGTAGGTGGGCACGCTGAGATTATTGATGCATGCCGAACAAAATGGGGCAAAGACTGCGCGATTGTCTCTTAACCTTACAGGGACGTTACCAGGGTTATTGAGATAGCCTCTGTGAAGCACTTGGAAATAGTACCTCATATGATTAATAACACAGTTCTTTTTTGCTGCCTTCTCTTTTGTATCTGTTGCCTGACTAATTGAGCCTCGGCTCCTCTCAGGATGAATACTGGCTGCTCCCTAGAGAGGAATCGCTTCCACCATCGTGTTTAAAAACAAACCGAGAACATTGTCAGTGGCTTAAACATCTGGCGGTTTCAGGCGTGTGCTTTCCCGTTTTTGGACCTTATTCCTCTTCACAGAAAATGGTATAATTGCTGAAGGGAAGTGACTGGCAACTGAAGCCTTGGTGTTCCAGGCGGAGACATACTGGCTCCGAGCAGGGGCAGAGGAGAGGGTTGGCAGAGAGGCACATATTTGTCATCCGAGACACTTAAGAAGCTTAAAAGTGCTCCCTACGCCTGACAGCGGCTGGATAAGTGACATTTTTAATGTAGGTACGTTGCACCCTGTTGGAGTTTGCTTTGCCCATCTCCAACTGTTTTGTAATATGATACAAGCGAGTGTGAAGGAATAGGACAGGAGAGGCGAGCTGCGGACGGCTACTGTGAACTCCCAAGGTGACAGGAGTAAGACCACGATGCAACTACATATTTGCCCAGGTTACACTGTATATATCTTTTTTAAAAGGTAAAGGTAAAGGTTCCCTTGCTCGAAAGCCAGTCGAATCCGACTCTAGGGTTGCGGTGCTCATCTCCGTTTCAAAGCCGAAGAGCCAGCGCTGTCCGAAGACGTTTCCGTGGTCATGTGGCCGGCATGACTAAACACCAAGGTGCACGGAATGCTGTTACCTTCCCACCGAAGTGGTACCTATTTATCTACTTGCAATTTCTTGCTTTCAAACTGCTAGGTTGGCAGGAGCTGGAACTAGAGACGGGAGCTCACTCCGTCTTGCGGCACCCGGGTCTTGAACTGCTGAACTACTGACCTTCCACAGCCTGCAGTTCAGCATCTTAACCACTTGAGCCACCGCAGCTCCTAATATATCTTTTTACTCTGGAGTAAAAAATTACACTCCCGATAAAATAGTTTGTACAAGGCTTAAAAGACTTATTTAGTTTGTGGACAATGATACATTCATATTAAGGCAACACATTAAAGCAATGCATTAATGTACAGTACTCGTTTCCCTCTGCTTCATCAGGTCGCAATCTGTCAGGTGCTGCACATAAAGTCACATCTTTTTATAAACATATATTTTAAAAATGATTTTCTAGGCTTGAAAAGAGAGAGCTGGGTATTTTATAAACGTACCCCTGAAGCTCATCCAACTATTTATCCCACTGATTCTGATCTATTCCAACTGGCTTCTAGACAGGTTCCCACTGTTACGGACTTTCTCCACAGGTACAGGTGCTGCCAATTTATTCTACATGTGAGTACACAAGAATGCTCCATTTGTAATTCAAAAAGCAGGAGAAAAAGCTCAACCCCCCAAAAGCTCAATAATTTTCAAAGCTGACCATAAGGTCTAAGTCTTAGTTCAACTTTTGTATAGGCTTCCTGCATTGAATTGTGCTGGGTTAAAATGTCTGCAAAAGGGGCTGCGGTGGCTCAAGTGGAATTCACTGCCACAGGAAGTGGCAAAAGCTCAATAATTTTCAAAGCTGACCATAAGGTCTAAGTCTTAGTTCAACTTTTGTATAGGCTTCCTGCATTGAATTGTGCTGGGTTAAAATGTCTGCAAAAGGGGCTGCGGTGGCTCAAGTGGAATTCACTGCCACAGGAAGTGGCGGCGGCTACAAGCATGGACGACTTCAAAAGGGAATTAGATAAGCACAAGAGGGGGACCTGCGATACTCGCGGGGGGGGAGAAGAGCTCCGTCTCCTCCACCCCCCCTCAATCTCCCCGAGGCGGCGTCGGCGAGGCCGGTCCTCCACCCCCCACCCTGCCCAGCTCCGACCCAGCCGGGCTCTGCTGTGGTGGCGGCGGTGGCGGCGAGGCCAGTCCTCCCCCCCGCCCGGCTCCAAGGCGGCGGCGGAGAGGCCGGTCCTCCCCCCCTTTGCCGGGCTCAGCGGCGGCGGTGAGGCCGGTCCTCCCCCCCCTTTGCCGGGCTCGGCAGCGGCGGCGAGGCCGGTCCTCCCCCCAGCTTCTAATGTCCTGGCCCCACTAGTGGACCTCCTGATGGCACTGGTATTTCTGGCTACTGTGTGATACAGAGTGTTGGACTGGATGGGCCTTTGGCCTGATCCAACATTGGCGTCTCTTATGTTCTTATGGTTAAGACGCTGAACTGCAGAGTGGAAGGTCAGTAGTTCAAGACCCAAGTGCCACATGACAAAGTGAGCTCCTATCTCTGGCCCCAGCTCCTGCCAACCTAGCAGTTCGAAAGCAAGAAATTGCAAGTAGATAAATAGGTACCACTTTGGTGGGAAGGTAACAGTGTTCCATGCGCCTTGGCGTCTAGTCATGCTGACCACATGACCACGGAATGTCTTATTCTGACTTAAAGGTATATCCACTAATATTTATTCAGCCTTAAAAAAATACAATATTTCAATTATTCACAAACTAAATAATATTTGTAAGCCTTGTATAAACTATTTTATTGGGAGAGTAACTTTTACTCCAGAGCTCCTGTCTCTAGTTCCAGCTCCTGCCAACCTAGCAGATCGAAAGCAAGAAAACGCAAGTAGATAAATAGGTACCACTTCGGTGGGAAGGTAACAGTGTTGGGTAGCCGTGTTAGTCAGTCCTTTGTCAGGGGGTGTGGCACATGCAAATGAGCTATGCAAATGAGCTCCTGTGCCTCTTTTTCTACGAAATGACCTCTGGCCTTACCATTGCTCCACTGCCGAAAGAGTTAAGGTAAAAAGACAACTTCTGAAGGAATTAAAAGAGCAAGAGTCCAGTAGTGCCCTAGAGATGAACAAAATTTGTGGCAGGGTAGGAACTTTTGTGACTGACTGACTAACACGGCTACCCATCTTGATTTACTTTTGTTAAGTCATCTTCTTTAAGAAGGTTAAGACTGCGGTTGCACCCTTCTGGCTAGAGTCGGATTTGACTGGCTTTCGAGCAAGGGAACCTTTACCTTTTTACTCTACACAAATAGAAGGTCCTCTCCCTTGTCATTGTCTTACCCAGGGGTCATCTTCTGCCGAAGCGCACCGGAATGGTGCTCCGGCAGTAAGGAGCCCAGAGGTGCCCCCCCTGTCGCCTTTTCTGAGCCACTTGCCGAGGCGGATGGGCCAGGGAAGGCCTGCAGAGCCCACCACCACCAACTGGGGGGATTTAAAGGCCATCTGGAGAAGGGAAAGAAAGGCATTTTAAACATGCCTGGGTTCCCTGCCCGATCTTCTCCAGGTGCCCTGCAGCCATGGGGCACCTGCAGAAGATCGGGCAGGGAACCCAGGCATGCTTGCATGCCTGCCCTTTGTCAGGGGGTGTGGCACATGCAAATGAGCTATGCAAATGAGCTCCTGCGCCTCTTTTTCTACGAAATGACCCCTGGCCTTACCATTGCTCCACTGCCGAAAGAGTTAAGGTAAAAAGACAACTTCTGAAGGACTTAAAAGAGCAAGAGTCCAGTAGTGCCCTAGAGATGAACAAAATTTGTGGCAGGGTAGGAACTTTTGTGACTGACTGACTAACACGGCTACCCATCTTGATTTACTTTTGTTAAGTCATCTTCTTTAAGAAGGTTAAGACTGCGGTTGCACCCTTCTGGCCAATTCACTTTGCTTGACTTAGGAGGTTGTAACTCTGTTTTGGGTGGCACTGTAGGTCCTTTCATATGGGAAGGTGGGAGAGGAATGGTGAGAAAATGTCTAGAAAATGTAACTTCTGTGAATAGGAGACAAATATCCCACTGTGCATTCCAGTCTACGTTACATAAGTTACATTCCAATTTACATAACATAATGAATAGTAGAATGTAATGTGATTTGGAATAGTAGATTGGAATGTGTTTCTCTGGTCTGGGGGACAGGGCAGATAATGCTGCACAGCCAGTCTCCCCACTGCACAGAAGAAGATGCTGTAAGGCAGGCCCATCTATATATCTAATAGCGAAGTTGCCCCCGGAGTGCGGATCGCTAAATCAGCACTCCGGGGGCAGCTGGGGGGGCCGGGGGAGGTTTGTGCACATGTGGGCCAGTCCCCACGTGTGCACAAAAATTTAAAAAGTAGGGAAAAAATGACCCCTGCGCAGGGAATGCTCTGTAGCTGGCCTCGCCGCTACACCGCTACCACCGCCACCGCCTCCTCCTCGGAGCCGGGCGGGCGGGGGGGGAGGACCGGCTTCGCCGCCGCCACCACCTTTTCGGAGCCAGCCAGCAGGGGCTTTGCCGCCGCCGCCTTCTCCTCGGAGCCGGCAGGCAGGCAGGCCGGGCGGGCGGGGGAGGACCGGCCCCGCCGCCGCCTCCTCCTTTTCAGAGCCGCCGGCAGGCAGGCCGGGCGGGCGGGGAGACCAGCCTTGCCGCGCCACCACCGCCTCGGGGAGATCGGGGGGGGATGGAGGAGACGGAGCTCTTCTCTCCCCCCCCGCGAGTATCGCGGGTCCCCCTCTTGTATTCCTATAATTGTGAGTCGCCTTGAATCCTGTGTTGAAAGAAAGAAGCATAAACTTTTAAAAAATCCTTTAATATTTTCTTTCCTTTTTGCTGTTACACACCAGCTGCAAAAATTGTGCCTTTAACACACGCCTCAATGGTTAAAATTGGTCCCCGACAAAAGGAACCTTGAGTTTGGGAATATTTAATCTGTGACTTTATCACACCAGTCTTGTCAGGTCTTGGAAACTAAGCAGAATCAGTATTGGATTGGGGACCACCAAGGAAAACTCTGCAGAGGAAGGCAATGGCAAACCACCTCTGCTTCTGACATGCCTTGAAAGCCCCTCTCTGGGGTTGCCATAAATTGTTTGCAACTTGATGGCACAGTGACAGATGCACATCTCCCACAGCTTAGGTGCTAAATTAAGCTCCGGTGGTTCAAGTGGTTAAGACGCTGAACTGCAGGCGGTGGAAGGTCGGTAGTTCAGCAGTTCAAGACCCGAGTGTGTCGCATGACGGAGTGAGCTCCCGTCTCTAGTTCCAGCTCCTGCCAACCTAGCAGTTCGAAAGCAAGAAATTGCAAGTAGATAAATAGGGACCACTTCGGTGGGAAGGTAACAGCGTTCCATGCGCCTTGGTGTTTAGTCATGCCGGCCACATGACCACGGAAACGTCTTCAGACAGCGCTGGCTCTTCGGCTTGGCAACGGAGATGAGCACCGCAACCCTAGAGTCGGACCCGACTGGCTTTCGAGCAAGGGAACCTTTATCTTTTATAAGAGGCTGTTCCAATGGAATATCCCAAACATTAGGCTTATGACTAGACAGTATATCAGAAATTCTTGAGGCTTATGGCTAATCAGTGAATCTGAAATTACTTGGTGTTGTTGCTCTCGAAGTGACTTCCAGAGAGAGTCTGGAGCCGCTCGCAGGGCAGTTTGCCCAAAGCAGAGGAAACTCTCTCCTCCATGAAGCCTTTTAAAGTATTACAGCTGTCCCTGGAACTCCCCGGTCGGACGTTTGTTGTTCTGCAGTCTGCGTGCCTATTTTTATACTCACCTCCTGGGGCTCTCAACCTGCACAAGTCTTCACCACATTTCTGAACTCCTGGGGGATTATTAGTGGAATTTGTACAAGGACCCCCGTGGGCAAGGCCGGGAAGAGCAGAGTGATTTGCAGGACAAACAAACAAACAAAGAGACGATTGCTCAGTCATAGCAGCATAAATACATTTCCTTCCTGCTCCATTGTCTTGACATCGCTTTCTTCAAGGGAAAACTGGGAGGAAAAGAGAAGGGGTTATCATACCTTCAAAAGTTTCTGCTACTGGGCAATGTAATCAGGGGAGACTGCTCAGTCCAAACCCGAGTAGCTATTAATTGGGGAAACGGCCGCTCCCTTTGGCTTTGCCCACTTCATGAATCTTAGAAACCAAAACCTCGTATATATAAAATTTCAAACTGCTGACTTAGTAGCCGTGATGAAACTTAGGTGAAAGAATTTATGAGGAGAGTTATTTTTAAAAGGCATCTAATTTTCAATCTGCACGGAGCTGTTGAATTCCGAAGATAGTATCGATGAAGCAAGTGCTGGAATACCCAAGGGTTAGTCACTCCCCACCTGATGTGTGAGGATTTTCAGCTTCTACAGAGATCTGGCTGTACCCGGTCAGAGCGCTACGGGCCCGGAGTAGGCAACATACCTTCTGTGTTATGTTGGTGGGCGGAAAGGCGATATGTTCTGGCTTACTTAGGTCAAGTTTATTTTTGCAAGACACTTTCATTATTGAGCAGCTAATGAGAGGCAGTGGGACAACAGGGTTAGAATAGGACTTGTGTGGGGGGGGAGAGTGAAACCTAGATTCAAATCTCCTCAAGAGCCAGTTTGGTGTAGGAGTTAAGAACGTGGACTCTACTCTGGGAGAACCAGATTCGATTTGATTCCCCACTCCTCCACATGCAGCTGCTGGCCTGGCCTTGGGTCACAAGCAATGTTCCCTCTCAGCTGTGGAGTCTTGTGAGCAAAAATTCTACTTTGTGAGCTACTGGCATTAAAGTTGTGAGCGAGCGATTTGGCTACTGCATAAATTAGTTTGCTCTGGAGCCATTCTTCCTGGGCTAAGATGAAATTGTGTGAGCTGGAGGCTAAAAAACTGTGAGCTAGCTCACAATAACTCAGCTTAGAGGGAACACTGGTCACAAGCAATGTTCCCTCTAAGCTGTGGAGTCTTGTGAGCAAAAATTCTACTTTGTGAGCTACTGGCATTAAAGTTGTGAGCTAGCAATTTGGCTGCTGCACAAATTAGCTTGCTCTAGAGCCATGTTTCCTGAGCTAAGACAAAAATGTGTGAGCCAGAGGCTAAAAAACTGTGAGCTGGCTCACACTAACTCAGCTTAGAGGGAACAGTGGTCACAAGTTCTCTCAGAGCAGTCCTGGAAAGAACTCTCTCAGCCCCACCCACCCCACAGGGTGCCTGTTGTGAGGAGGAGAAGGGAGGGAGACTGTAAGCAGCCCACTTTCCCAGGTAAATGTGCTGCCCAACGGTCTGCCCAACGGTGTACAGCAACACTGCCAGCCACATTCGCTGCCCAGCACTATCAGGCAAAGCACAGAGAGCGCAGACGGCAGGACAGCCCCCAAGCAGGAGGAGGTCAGGAGTGGAAAGAGACCCCCCCAAAAAATCTGGAACTGTCCCTGCCGTGGGTTGCCAACTGCCTGGAGGGGGGAAAGTTCCTGTTCTTTGAAGGGAGACTCATTAACCAGATGACATCATCTCCCTCCATGCTATGAAGACCTTCACCGGCCTATTCCTACACGTTCAGCCTTCTGTTAAAGGGACAGGGCATTTCTCTCTCTCCAGACCTGTTGGCGACCTTGCCTGCACCATTCCATGCAGTGGGTGTTTGTGGAAGCTGGACCATTTGTATTGAGGGTGCACTTTACTTCACCCACCAGAGTGTCTCCCACTGAATAGGAGACAAATATCCCACTGTGCATTCCAGTCTATGTTACATAAGTTACATTCCAATTTACATCACATAATGAATAGTAGAATGTAATGTGATTTGGAATGGTAGATTGGAATGTGTTTCTCTGGTCTGGGGGACAGGGCAGATAATGCTGCACAGCCAGTCTCCCCACTGCACAGAAGAAGATGCTGTAAGGCTATATTCCTATAACTGGGGGTCGCCTTGAATCCTGTCTTGACAAAAAGAAGCATAAACTTTTTTAAAAAATCCTTTAATATTTTCTTTCCTTTTTGCTGTTACACACCAGCTGCAAAAATTGTGCCTTTAACACAAGCCTCAATGGTTAAAATTGGTCCCCGACAAAAGGAAGCTTGAGTTTGGGAATATTTAATCTGTGACCTTATCACACCGATCTTGTCAGGTCTTGGAAACTAAGCAGAATCAGTATTGGATTGGGGACCACCAAGGAAAACTCTGCAGAGGAAGGCAATGGCAAACCACCTCTGCTTCTGACTTGCCTTGAAAGCCCCTCTCTCGAGTTGCCATAAATTGTTTGCAACTTGATGGCACAGTGACAGATGCAGATCTCCCACAGCTTAGGTGCGAAATTAAGCTGCGGTGGTTCAAGTGGTTAAGACGCTGAACTGCAGGCTGTGGAAGGTCAGTAGTTCAGCAGTTCGAGACCCGAGTTGGCGCATGACGGTGTGAGCTCCCATCTCTAGTTCCAGCTCCTGCCAACCTAGCAGTTCGAAAGCAAGAAATTGCAAGTAGATAAATAGGTACCACTTCGGTGGGAAGGTAACAGCGTTCCGTGCACCTTGGTGTTTAGTCATGCCGGCCACATGACCACGGAAACATCTCCGGACAGCGCTGGCTCTTCGGCTTGGAAACGGAGATGAGCACGGCAACCCTAGAGTCGGACTCGACTGGCTTTCGAGCAAGGGAACCTTTACCTTTATATAGGATATGGTTTTATTGTTATTGTGATAATAATGGTTGGGATTTTACTTACAATTCTAGTAGTTTGAACTCTTTGAAGAAGAACCCTTGAAACGAAGATCAAAATCCGGAGTCTTCGTCAACTACTTGTGAACTTATGTATACTATGTATGGACTTGCACATTTTATGATGCAATCTTGCTTCCTGATATACATGGTCCCTTGTTATTAGTTTTGATTTTGTTACAATATATTTTTCCTTTGCATGACCTTTGTGCACTCCATGGTCTGCGTTATTTATACAGTGCTTGTTTGCAATGTTCCTGCTAAGCTGTGGAGTCTTGTGAGCAAAAATTCTACTTTGTGAGCTACTGGCATTACAGTTGTGAGCACACAATTTGGCTACAGCATCAGTTAGTTTGCGCTGGAGCCATCCTCCCTGAGCGAAAACAAAAATCTTTGAGCTGGAGGCTAAAAAACTGTGAGCTAGCTCACACTAACTCAGCTTAGAGGGAACACTGCTTGTTTGTTTACTGTATACAGGTTAGGGCCACTAATTCATAGGGTCGGCGTATGTCGGAAGTGTCTTGACGGCACGTAGCCCACGCACTCCTAAATTCTAGGCCAGCCCTCTAACCTCTACAGCAAACACCAGCATAATACTGTTCTTCAGAACCAGGGCGTCATAAAAGCATTAGCTCTATTTTGCAAAGCATACGACATGCACACAGCAGGCCACTGGATGAGAACATCCAAGGGAGTTTTCATCCAGATCAGTTTCTACAGCTGCTCTTGTTATTTTAAGATACATGTCTCTCCCCCCCCCCCCCCCCCGCCAGCTAGTTGATAGGTGGGGTGTGTCTCAAACAGGCCTTCTGGAAAAGACAGTTGAGTCATAACTTTGTAACGATCCCAGGGTTGCTCGCATTAGCAAACTAGGAGCAAGGATAAACCTTTGGCCTCATGTCCTTCCTACAGTGGTGTCCCCCAACTTCAGGGAGATGGCGGAAGCCATACCAAAACCCAGTTAACAGCTCTGCAGTGCGTTAATGTTACCAAAAAAGGTGCTTGAAATCAAGAGTGTAGATTCCCCCCCATCTCAGGGAAATTTGTGGCACGATAGAATGCGACTCCGCGTTGCTTTTATCTCGGTATTTAAAAACAAAATGCTGTCTTAAACCATCAGCTGGGCTTACCCATGACTCCTTAAAAGGGAAAGGAAGGGAAAACCGGCAGATGAGTGACCTCCTGTTATTTATTCTCCTGTTTTGCTGGCACATTAAGACTTTGCACAGGCAAGCAGTTACAAGACAGAACTGAGGACAAAGAGAGGGGGGACCAGAGTGACGAAATCAGCGGGAGAACTCACTCTTTGCATGTCAGAAGGCTGATGTTCAATCTAGTTAAAGGATATTGGATATCAAGGCTGGGAAAGACCTCCCCAAGCCTTAGAGAACAGCGGCGATCTTACTTGCGGCGGCAAGACTGACAATCGCATCACTTTGGAAATCTTCTTCTCCCCCAACTCTTCACTTACGGCATACCAAAATATGGGATCAATTCATTCTATACAAACTCACGGACATCACCCAACCAGTGCACACAGCTCCTTTCTCCTCTCCATCGTGTTTCGTTTCCACATGGTCGAGAGTGCTTTATTTCATGGCAGAAAAGGATATTCTCCCCTCAAACTCATCTTATCACTCTTGGATCCACTTCGTAACTTACCTGATTGTTGGGGGCTCTTATACACGACAGAGTTTCTAAAAAAACCCGAAACTATCTCATTCACCATTAGCTGGGCTTCTAAACACTACCTTTGTGTTTGTATATAAAATTTACACCTCGAACTGTTAGCTGTTTTAGTACATGTTTGAGTAAATGAATTATGCTCATAATTATCTTTTTGTATGTATTTGCTGTAGTTATTTCTGAGTGTAATGTCTATGGTTACTCACTGTTACTTCTTAAAGCTACTTAATAATTTTAAAAAATACAGGCAACATTGGATAAGGTGGGATCTGCAAGGAACTGAGCCACCTGCTATGTGTGCAGGAGAGCTGAGTCTATTTTCGCGCTTCTGCATCTAATGAAAGCTCTGCCCTTTGAGAGGATGCACCCACTATAGGGGCAGTACACCTATCTCCTTCTAGGGGGGAGATGTGAGCATTTCTTTCAAGCATGACAGAAAGCATCAGGAAAACAGGAAGAAACCAATTCCATTTCCCGCTTGCAGAAAGGAACTCCCAGCTCCTGCACCTATAATTTTATTTTCTTAACAACCAGCTCTCCTATGTCCTTCTTTGGGGAGTACTGCATACATATTATAGGAAAAATCCTAAAAACAACTGACAAATTAATGGAACACAAAAAACTGCTACATGTATCTGCAGGGGGAAAGTTACAAGTGAAAGAAACAAATAAACGTGGGATCATTTGTAGCCATGATCCGATACAGACTTATTGAGATCAGTTTCCTTGGATGTGCTCAACTCTTTGCTGGACTGCAGTTCTTAAAAGTACGAAGGACTAGGCTCCCTCTGTTCAGAGGGTGAAAAGATAAATCCCGCATTTTCCCACAACTGATCTCTTTGAAAATAACCCAATACTTATAAAAAGACAGGAAAAAGCCGTACTAATTGCCAATGTTTAATACTTGACAGAGGAAAAAGTGCAAATTCACAACAGATTAAACCATTACAGGAAACACACACTGCAGCATTAACTGACCAGGGCAAAAATGGCCAATTAAGTCCCACCTGACAATAACCCACCCCATTTCAACCTGTCTGCTGCCTTTGAAATCACCTACTCTACCAATCTGTGGTCTATAAAAGGTTGCTGTTCTCACACAGAATTCTAATAAATTTCCTCTGCACTGCACTTACCCAGAAAACCTACTACATTCAAGACCATGTCCCCCAATCCAGCTAATAGTTAGTTGTGACTCAAGTCCCAATAAAAGAAATAGAACAAGTTAGCTGCAACTCCTATTATGACTAAACTGGATTGGGACCTGCATGATTATAAAGTGTATTAAGTGCACTTGGAAGAAACCCTCTGCTTTAAATGGAATTTACTTCCAATGTGTGCCTAAAATTGCAGCATTAGAGAGAGAAAAGTGCTCCTCCTCCTGAGCTACGCTCCCTCAAGAGTATAAATATAGAATAAAACCATTCCACACTCTATATAATTCATCTTCCATAAATGAAAATAATTTGACTCATTTCTTCCTGTGCATCGCTCAGGACAGTATTAACCTTTCTAGCTTCAAGCGGTTTAGAACACAATTGTTAGACTGAACGCACATTATCACATACACTAATATAGAATTTTTAATCTATGTGTGGCCTCTTAGACCATAGTCAGTTGTACTGTTTCTAGATATAAAAAAATAAAATAAGCACCAGCTCATGCTGATAGGGTTATATGAAAACATACTTTGTTACAGGAGTAAAAAAACAAACAAACTCTATAGTGAAATCGGCCTAAAATTAGACACTTACATCCACAACAGCGTGTCTGGCTTTAAACATCCAAGTGAAAAACTCACCACCTGTGTCCCATTAAGGCTCTTGCTGGGAAGGACTACAGCTCAGTAGCAGAGAACATGGACTGCACGCACAGGGGTCCCGGGTTCAATTCCTGACATCTCTAGTTAAGGGATCTCAGATAGCAGAATGGGAAGTCTTGACCTAAGACCTTGGAGAGCCAACCAAAGCAGAGAACAGTGGAGTGGACAAACCAATGGTCTTTGTTTTTTTCATTAGTACCCTACTTTTCTCCACAATGGGGACCCAAAGTGTTGTATGTTCGCCTCTCCTTCATTTTATCATCAGAACCCTATGAGGTAGGTTAGACACTCGTGTGTGTGTGTGTGTGTGTGTGTGTGTGAAAAAAAAGTGTGTGTGTGTGTGTGTGTGTGTGTGGGGGAAGAAGAGAGAGAGAGAGAGAGAGAGAGAGAGAGAGAGAGATCCAGCAAGCTTCCATGGCAGTAGGGATGCAAACCTGGGGCTTCCAGATTCTAGTTTGACACTCTAACCATTATGGCACACTGGTAAGGCACTTTCAGATGGTCATATGCATGGCCTGCTTCCTCGGCACGTCAAACGCATCTCTATTTCCCGAGAACTCTTAGATGTATCTGAAATGGGGCGGAATACTCATGGAAGACAAACCAACCAGCCATGATAGCTCTGAATGCTAGACTCTGGAGACCAAGAAGGAAGAATGGCCCTGTTGCTCTGAATGTATTCCAGAGGATTCCTGGAAATCGAGACTGAACTATACAGAACCTCGGTCTGGCTCAATAGAGCTCTCCTTAAGTTTATACCCCAAACTGCAATCTTGTGTTTGGATTTTTCTTTTCTCCCCCACTGCCACAAATGATAAAAGCAAGCTTACATTTTGTAAACGCATCTCAATACTTACTGCAAATCAGTGTGGTTAGAAATACAAATAAAATAATCCACACTCCCAAAGTGCACCTTGTCTAATTGCTTGTATTTGCTGGCCAGCGCCCCCTTAGGTTTAATTGCGTGTACTAAAAAAAAAATACTCTGACACCCCTTACTGAAACTGCATGCCTTGTGGGAGCTGGATGTGAAATGCTCTTACATGTGATTCATGGTGGACCTGCTAAATGGTGCTATACCACAGCCTCATGGCAGTGATTGGAAAACTGTGCAGAAACACTGCTTGGTGAGATACACTTCGAAGTGTCCTGCTCCCATGACTTCAGCAGCAACGTGACATCCAAATTTACCAGATGGCAGAAATGGAGATGAGTAGGTCAGGCTTCTCCGCTGATGCTAATTTTCCCCCCTTCAGGCTGTGGCTAAGAATGCAACAGCAATGCTAGTATAAAGGTGGTGACCCTATATCCTAATCAAAGTGGTATTATTATTATAACTACAATATGTTCACTACCATCTCCATACTGGTGAAGAAGCTACAAAATGAGTGCACGCATGTTAGAAATAAGGTGCCCCCCCCCCAGTTAAAAGGATCAGGTTGTAAAAAAGGTAATGTGAAAAAACCCTCTACCCGAGACCCTGGAGAGCCCCAAACAGAACAAACCACGCTTCCAGGACAAGGCTGCTTTTCATGTATGATTTGTTATCATATGAAGTTATCCCTAAGTGGAGTGTTCACCTGTTCCCTCTGAAAACCAATCAGCCAGTCTGCACAGTTTGAGCTGTTAACTCCTAACTCTTTCATTCCAAATCTATCCCAATGGACTTAAAAATGGATTAGTGTGGAATGAATGGATTTTGAACCATGACTCTAGTGTCATCCCTGGTTTCTTCAACTTGCTATTTTAAACCGGAAATGCAACTGAATTTTTTTTTTAAAGGTGTAGTTAAATGCAATCTGAGAAACGGGAGCAACTTTTTTTTAAGGACAGGTTTTCAGACTCTGCGTTAGCCAAAGATAATCGATGCCATAGCTCGAAAAGCAAGCATTTGAGGGACCCTGCAAAAATATATTAGTACACTGTTGTGTAACAAAATATATTCCAAACCTTTCAGCATTAATTGATACATTAGGAAGGAGTCCCATTTTTAAAAATTCAGCTATATAATCAAGCACCCTAAGTAAACATTTCATAAAAATCTTATTTTTAGAACCAAGGTCCATCCTCCTCCTCCTCCTCCTCTTTTTCATTTTCATTCAGATAGAGAAGAGCAATTTTCTTCTCATCAGAAACCACGGATCTGTGGTCTACCATTCTCTGCAGCTGAACAGTTTGATCGAATGCAGACTTCTCTGATCTTTGCTCACTTTCGGCGTCGCTCTCACTCCCTTTAGCTGTGTCCTCTGCTGGATGGGCGCCTTTGGCATCCTGTAACAGAATTTTCGCTCCTTGCCCACCTCCTGCTACATTAGTGATATCCATCTGAAAAGTAAGGGATGTTTCCTGAGGTCTTATCTTTATGTGGCCAAGAGAGTGGCTTTCTGGTGGCCCATCTGTTGGAGAAAGCGCCACAACACCAACCTTTGGCGTTTTATCAGAAATAGGGCCTTGGAATACGATCTGTTCTGTGTGAGTTTCAGCAGGGCCCAGTCTGATGTGTCTGACCGAGCGACTGATCTCGCTGGGCCCTTCCATTTCTAAAGCATCTTCCCCAGCAGAACTGATACCAGAAGATTCAGAAACAGACCCTTGGTACGAAACATGTTCGCTGCCCCAAACTTCCTTCTGCCCCAATGTAACGTGCCTTACCGACCCTTCAGAAGAGAATGTTTGTCCAGATTCACTGAACTCCAAGTGTTGTTCAGAAATGGGCCCTCTGAAAACAATTTGCTCCATTGTCAACGATTCCTTGGGCGCTAACTTAATGTGTCTGACGGTTGTATTAGTACCCAGTGCTCCTCCTTTGAAAAGCCAGTCTGGACCATGACTCGGTTCAGTCATCTTCGGAGAAGATACTTCATGGATGGCTTGGTCAGTGACGGGGGGTTCTTTCTGTACAACCTTAATGTGCCTCACCATTTCATCAGCTGAAATACTGTTGCCAGCACTGGTGTGCTCCACAACTCCAGAAAAAGGACCTTCATAAACAACTTGCTGAGTACGTGCCTCTTTTGGATCTATTCGGATGTGCCTGATTGATCTGCTGGTTTCTGCTGTCCCGCTATTATCATCTGGTGACAAGTCAGAAGCTGGCTTCTCAAAAATGATTTCTTCAACAATTTGCTTTGAACCCAACATGATGTGCTTACTGGACCTGCTATCAGTAGAAAACTGTGCCCGAGTAGGGCTTTCAGGACCAATCGATTCCACTGTCCCACGAACAGGCCATCTGTACGTTATTTCTTCTGTTGTCTGAATTTCTTCAGGACCATGTGTGAATCCTTGCACGGATTGGCTGACGCTTGCTGTTGCTCCTGCCTCAAAGCCACCTGTACCAAACTCCAGAGTTTCTGAAACGGGACCTTCACGCAGGACTTGCTCAGTTCTGCGAATTTCTGTTGGGCCGACTACAATTTGCCGTACAGATCTGTTGATATCGAACGACCCTTGCATGCAGGAGAGATCGCTATTGTCGTCAAGTCCCGAACTTTTGAAAACCGGGCCCTCGCTAACCATTTGTTCACTAGCACGGTATTTCATGCCATCGCTGCTGCTTAATTTAGTCGAGCTAGAAACTGCTTCAGTAGTCCATGGTGTGGAAGAAGCTTCTATTATTCCAGCTTTACTTCTACCATCACTGTAGCTTTCTGACTCCTGCTTTCTGCGTTCATCAAAGTTATATGTAGCTGAGACCCGTGTTGGTGACTCTCTCTCGACAGCGATGCCTTCACCGAGATACCCTGTGTTAAACTGGTCAGAGTCTAGCGTCTCGGACAGACTGACTTCTGCAACTATGGTAACCAAGCCCCCTTTCTTGGTCTGCTCCACTTTTTTAATATCGACTTCCAAACTGCTCGAATCAGCTTGGCCCTCTTTGGTTAGCACTGAGAGCTCATGTTTGACACTTTCTGGGAGGCTGTCTTCAAGCGTTTCCAACGCTTCTTTCAGCTGGTGCTTAGGGTCTTTTGACCCCTCAGAAAACAGACTCTTTATCGATGCCTGAAACTCGTGTGGTATTTTAATCTCTCTCTCAATAACAACGGATTCGACGTGTGCTACCTGCTCAGCTTGTGGCTCATCCTTTGAAGCAAAGGCATTTCCTTCTTCCCCCATCACTTGGTAAGCACGTTCTGGCGAGCCCATGCCTTCATTTACCCTTTTCTGAGCTCCCTGAAGAAATTCATCTTGCCACGAATACTTAATAGTGGATTCCTCTTCGATATGGATTTGCCCATATAAGGAGCTGTCGTCTTTCTCATGAGTCAAGGGGTGTTCTTCTGGAGTCGAGACAAAATATTTCTCTTCGTCCACAACATCATCCCCCTCATAGACTTCTTCTACATGAGACACAACCACACTGGGCCGCTGGTGTTTCAGATCCTCAGCAGCACTTGTGGAAGCCTTCCCTTCACCCCCATAATACAGATGTTCTGCCGTATAGGGCCACGTATCTTCTGCTTCTTCCACTTCAAAGGGTGTCGGGAGTTCTGCTCTTTCGTCAGCAGCGGATTCTAGTGGCTCCTCAACGATCTCGACTTTAACGGTCCTTTTCCCTTGACCCTCCCTTCCTGTCAAGCTAGCATTGACGATATCTTCTAATACAGCTTCAGATAGAGCACCCTTGGCATCTCCCGCCCCTTCAGCATCTTTATTTAAGAAACGTCCCAGATCAAACTCATCCGAACTGTTCAGGTCTTGTTGAACTGCAGTCCGTACGGTGACCTCGGTCCTCGCTTTCCCATCCTCAGCCGCTTTCTTTTCAGAGAAAGTGAATTTGGTATCAGCGGGAAGCCCCGAATCAGAAGATTTCTGCACAAAACCTTTAAGAATGTCAGAAACAATGTTTTCTGCTATGCTTTCTGTCAGTGCGGTATCCATTTTAGGGCTTCTTTCTTCATGTATTCTGTCTTGGTTCGACTCCCTCTCTGGAATATTTTTTAAGAACTCAGATATGGCTTCATCTTTTGGTTTACCTATCGCAGGTTTCAGGTCTTGTAATTTTATTTCTGTACTGTCGTTTTTAAACAGCCGGCCTTGGTTGTGCCCTTCAGAAAAGATAGGTATCTCAACAGCATCGCTGCTTTGTGTTGTCACATTTCTGTCCTGTTGGAACAAGCTACTTTTATCCATCATGATACTGGATGGCAAATCTTTTCCTGATGTATCGATCCTAATGCGTTCTTCCCATTTTACATATTTTCCATTCTTGGGAGTTTCATCTTCTGCAACTCTGGCTTCCTTTAAGCTATCACTGATGCTCGATTCTTTCCTTGTGTGTTTTCCCTCCTCTGTCCCGTGCTTAATTTCCACCTTCTTTTGAAAGTTAACCGTTGTTTCAACTCCAGTGAGTTTCTTTTCCATCTTTGCCCGGACAGAATCAGTTGCCTCCCTGCCTGATCTTTCCTGTTCATCTCTTTCTTGTAACCAAGAAGGCTTCTCTTCTTTCGTTGGCTTAACTTCCCTGATTTGTTTATTCGGTTGAGCATCAGTTCCTTCTTGGATTCCCTCATGTTTGGTTTCTTTAGAAATGGAGTGTAGACTGTGAGATGTAGTAGAGACCCCCACTCCTCTGGGCCTCACGTCCTCAAAAGTACTGGGGACTGCTGTGTCTTTTTTGACGTCTGCTGATTTTTTTGAAAAAGATGCTGTGATCACAGTGTCCGCTTTCTTTGTTTCAGGCAAGGTTCTTCGCCAAACTTCACTCTCTCTGCTCATAACAGAAGAAGGAGTAAAAGTTCGGATCTGCCTCCGGTCTGTCATAGCTCTCCGATGAGTTGCCTCCTTTCTAATAGCTGCCGAAGGACGAGATCCCAACCAGACGGCATCTTTCCTGAACGTTTTCCCAGGAGCAGCTGTCTGAATTCTGCCCGGTTTTGTTTGAGATGAATAAACTGCAGAGCTGCTCATGTTTGCGATCGGGGTTTTATATCTTGTGTCAACATTTCGGATTGCCGGGAAAGCTCTCTTTCCTTTCTCTTGTCGATAAGCTGCGTAGCGGTTGCTATATTCGTGAAGCATGTTTCGGACACCTGCCAGTAGATAAAAGCAAATGAAAATCACATCTCTTAACACAGTGTACTTAAGTAACATACTAACTCAATAAAACACAGTCAATTTAGTTGGGTCGTTGAACTAAATCTATTATTGTATAATGAACAGGTTGCTGTGCTGCAGCCAAGCACTTCAGTTCCTGCATATCTCCACGAAATACGGGCGACGAACATGGACAACTGTCTAATCTCGAGAGTGTTTTGTCTTGTTATGCTTCAGAGCAAGACCCGGGACTGTCAGACCACCAAAATTGGTGGGATTTGCACCTGCGGAGCAATGAGCCGAAGATGTATGCCTGTGCACGCAAGATGATGCAAGGGTTATGACAAATGCTCCATTCATAATTATTAGCAGCAATTTACAAGGAAGCCCTGCTATCACCCGCTAAGTCTAAACTTGCATTTCCTCCTCCTTTTTACAGTGCAGCTGTGAAATCCATTAGGCGAGACCAAGGCTGCGTACTTGCTAAATAAACAAATTAAGCTCACTGGCCGAGCATGATGATGCCATGGCCCTTTAGCTTGGAGAAACAACGACTGAGGGGTGACATGATCGAGGTTTATAAGATTATGCATGGGATAGAGCAGGTAGAGAAAGAGGTACTTTTCTCCCTTTCTCACAATACAAGAACTCGTGGGCACTCCATGAAACTGCTGAGCGGTCGGGTTAGAACGGATAAGAGGAAGTACTTCTTCACCCAAAGAGTGATTCACACTTGGAATTCACTGCCACAGGAAGTGGTGGCAGCTATAAGCATGGACAGCTTCAAAAGGGAATTAGATAGGCATATGGAGCAGAGGTCCATCAGTGGCTATTAGCCACAAGGTATAGACAGGGCCTCTGGGGCAAGTGATGCTCTGCCTTCTTGGTGCTTGGGGGGGGTCAACAGTGGGAGGGCTCCTAGTGTCCTGGCCCCACTGGTGGACCTCCTGATGGCACCTGGTATTTCTGGCCACTGTGAGACACAGAGTGTTGGACTGGATGGGCCTTTGGCCTGATCCAACATTGGCGTCTCTTATGTTCTTATGACTGCAGAGCTCTAGAGGAGCAAGACCATCTACCCCTGAACCTGAGTAGTACCGTGCCAGGAGGAGGGTATTTTTACTTCTCCTTCCTTGTGCTGTATGGGAGGGCCTGGGACAAAACTGGCACTGGAGATGTGATCGCAGCCTAAGACAGCAATCCGCTCAAAATCTTGGTAACGGACAGTGTTCTCAAGGTGACCCTGTAGGGTTTTCAGGGCAAGAAACGGACAGAGGTGGTTTGCTGCGGCCTGCCTCTGGCACAACGGCTCTAGGTTTCCTTGGTGAACTCCCAGCCAAGTACTAACCAGGGCTGACTGTACTTATTTTATTTATTTATTTATCTTTGGGATTTATATCCCGCCCCATCCAATATACAGCTCGGGGCGGCTAACAAACGGCCATGCCGAAGTTAAAATATGCATACAAACAACAGCATAATAAAAACACTATATCTCAACATAAAAATTTGGTGCTTTGATAATTTACATAAAATCCAAGATGGGCGGCGTCCCACACTGGCGGCCAAGTTCTTCACAGCAGGAGCGCCAGGAGGAATGTTTCCCCAGCTCTATTGGGCGACATCTATCCCCACTATGTGGGGTAGATGGTTGGAATATCATTGGTGGAATAGTAGTGGCGGCGGCGGCTCCCCCTCAAAGGCCTGGTGGAAGAGCTCCGTCTTGCAGGCCCTGCGGAACTGCACTAGGTCTCGCAGGGCCCGGATCTCCTCCGGGAGCTCATTCCACCAGGTGGGAGCCGCCACCGAGAACGCCCTAGCCCTGGTTTGGGTCAACTTCACTTCCCAGGGGCCTGGAACCTCCAGGCGATGGAGATTCCCCGATCGCAGTGCTCTTGGGGGAATGTACGGGGAGAGGCCGGTCCCTCAGGTAGGCTGGACCCTGGCCATTCAGGGCTTTAAAGGTAAGCACCAGCACTTTGAAGCGAATCCGGTATGCTATAGGCAGCCAGTGCAGTGCATGCAGCACCGGCCGGATGTGGTCTCGCCTGGAGAGACCCATCAACAGCCTCGCTGCAGCATTCTGCACTAGCTGCAGCTTCCGGATTTGCGACAAAGGCAGCCCCAAGTAGAGAGCGTTAGCTTATGAGATCTGACAAGATCAGGCTAGCTTGGACTATCCAGGTCAAGGCAAGAGACGAACAGAGGTGGTTTGCCATTATCTGCCTCTGCATGGCAACCCTGAAATTCCTTGGTGGTCTCCTAGCCGAGTATTAACCAGGAATGACTCTACTTAGCTTCTGAGAGCTGATGGGATCGGGCTAGCCTGGGCCATCCAGTTCAGGGCGCTCAGAATCTTAAAGTTCCCTTGCTTGAAAGCCCGTCGAATCTGACTCTAGGGTTGCGGTGCTCATCTCCGTTTCTAAGCCGAAGAGCCAGCGCTGTCCGAAGACGTTTCCGTGGTCATGTGGCCGGCATGACTAAACACCAAGGCACACGGAACGCTGTGACCTTCCCACCGAAGTGGTCCCTATTTATCTACTTGCAATTTCTTGCTTTCGAACTGCTAGAATCTTACTCAGGTCTATTCAACAAGCTTACTTCCAGGCAGAGGTCATTTTGGGGGGGAACGCGGGGGAACGCAGTCCCCCCGGGTGAGGTGCAGGGGGCGGGGCACATGACGAAGCCCCGCCCCCTTCTTCCGGCCGCCCCGCTTCCGGCCCTCATTCAGCCAGGAGGAGGCAGGAGAAGAGGGAGGGTAAGTTGCTTCCTCCCCGCCTCTCCCCACCCCTGCCTGCCTGGGGCCAGGGAGGGCCTTGGCGGGGCTTCCTTGCACTCCCGCCGGCCTTGCAGGTCCACCGCCGGGCCCCTGATGTCAGGGGGTGTGGCATATGCTAATGAGCTATGCTAATGAGTTCCCCTAGCTCTTTTTCTACGAAACGACCCCTGCTTCCAGGGAAGTGTCCTCAGGGTGGCACTGTAGCAGCCCTGACCTGGATAGTCCAAGCAATCCCGATCTTATCAGATCCCGGAAGCTAAGCAGGGCTGACCGTAGCAAGTACTTGGAAGGGCGACCTCCAAAGAATACCAGGGCCAGGACGAAGAGGCAGGTATTATCAACGCCACGTCTCTGAAACATCCTAGCCCCACTAGGGGTTGCCAGAAGTCACCCTGACTTCCAGGCTCGTAAGCACACACTCTCACACACACTACAAGTCCACAATAGCCCTTTTACGTTGTTATGTTTTTTGTGGTTCTACCATGCATACTAAGGAGCTGCGGTGGCTCAAGTGGTTAAGACACTGAACTGCAGGGCTGTGGAAGGTCGGTAGTTCAGCAGTTCGAGACCCGGGTGCCGCATGCCGGAGTGAGCTCCCGTCTCTAGTTCCAGCTCCTGCCAACCTAGCAGTTCGAAAGCAAGACATTGCAAGTAGATAAATAGGGACCACTTCGGTGGGAAGGTAACAGCGTTCTGTGCGCCTTGGTGTTTAGTCATGCCGGCCACGTGACCATGGAAACGTCTTCGGACAGCGCTGGCTCTTCGGCTTTGAAACGGAGATGAGCACCAAAAGCCTAGAGTCGGACTCGACTGGCTTTCGAGCAAGGGAACCTTTACCTTTTTACCATGCATACTAGTAAGTATACTAGCAGAGGTCACTAAGCATGATACTCCTGATCAGTGTTCCCTCTAAGCTGAGTTCGTGTGAGCTAGCTCACAGTTTCTTAGCCTCCGGCTCACACATTTTTGTCTTAGCTCAGGAAGGAGGGCTCCAGAGCAAACTTAATTGATGCAGCAGCCAAATCGCTCGCTCACAGCTGTAATGGCAGCAGCTCACAAAGTAGGATTTTGGCTCACCAGACTCCACAGCTTACAGCTCCTGATGCACTTATTTGCCATTTTGTATGCATGAACACACAAAGCTGTCTTATACTGAACCAGACCATTGGTTCACCAAAGTCAGCACTGTCTACTCAGACTGCCAGGGGCTCTCCAGGGTCTCAGGCTGAGGTCTTTCACATCACCGACTGCCTGGTCCTTATAAATGGAAACGCTAGAGATTAAACCTGCAACCTTCTGCATGCAAAACAGATACTCAGCCACTGAGCCATGACCCTTCCCCAGTGTGTGAATAGGGGCAACATACATAGTTTCCAGCTACGTGCAAATGTACCTTTAAAAATGTGGGTTTCTGTTTGTCTGTACCAAAGCTGGGACGTACAAGTGTTGCCCTGTTCTGACAAAATTGTGCCTGCACAGAACCATGTACAATATTATCTTCCATTACATGAGGCTGGTTCACCAGAACTGTAATGCCTGAACAGGGCTAAGGTGTGCTTAGGGAGGTTGTGAGCAGTGTTCCCTCTAAGCTGAGTTAGTGTGAGCTAGCTCACAGTTCTTTAGCCTCCGGCTCACACATTTTTGTCTTAGCTCAGGAAGGGTGGCTCCAGAGCAGACTAATTTATGCAGTAGCTCACTCACAACTTTAATGCCAGTAACTCACAAAGTGTGATTTTTGCTCACAAGACTCCACAGTTTAGAGGGAGCATTGGTTGTGAGTAATTAAAATCAGAGGAAATTCTCTCCCTCCGGTCCTAATGAATTCCCCCCAACCCCAGCCAGGACTCACTTAGCTTCAACATGGTCTGAGTCCTTAAAAAACTTATAGTCCTCCTGACTCTCATCTCTTTTCCCTCTGAATACTGTAATTTGGTAGGGGTCTCAGAAAGACCAATCCCCTCCTCCCTTTTTGTTGTTGTTGTTGTCCAGTTGCACAGTCGTGTCCGACTCTTCACGACCCCATGGACCACATAATGCCAGGCCTTCCGGTCTTCCGCCGTCCTCTGAAGTTGGCTCAACTTCATGTTCATTGCATCTGTGACACTGTCTAACCATCTCATCCTTTGCTGTCCCCGTCTTCTTTGACCTTCAATCTTTCCCAGCATCAGGGTCTTCTCCAGTGAGTGCTCCCTTCTCATTGGGTGGCCAAAGTATTTGCGCTTCAGTTTCATTATCTGGTCTTCCAGGGAACAGTCAGGGTTGATGACTTTTAGGATGGACTGATTTGATCTTCTTGCCAGGGCGGGGACCCTCCCTTTTTACTGATGGTCAACTGCCCCCCTGGAGAGCAACGCACACAATGTGTCTCCATTGCACCACAGAGAAGAGGGGGACAGAGAAGAGGGGACGCCATCTTCTCTTTTTAAAAAATTACGAAGTTGTCTTTTTAAGAACTTACACAGAAATATTTTTCTGCATAGGTGGGGGTCAACAGCAGGGAGCTGAACCTCGCAGCTAATATCACACAGTACAGCTATCCTGTACTTTGATTCCTGGCTCGAAAGACATCTGGCTGTCCTCAACCAGAGCCAGGGCGTTTTCGGCCCTGGTGCCGGCCCGGTGGAACTCTCTGCCAAATGACATCTGTGCCCTGCAGGACCTCGTGCAGTTCCACAGGGCCTGTACAACAGAGATGTTCTGCCGGGCCTATGGTTGAGGGCGGCAATGGCCTCTACCAAGCCTGGCCTCTTCCTTCTCTCCTCCTCCCCATAGGATAAGGACACAATATGGTCCTTTTAAGCTCAGAAATAGTCACAGAATGGCCTATTGTTTTAATTAGTTTAAATTCTGTTTTGTAAATGTGCTTTCCTGAAATGTTGTTCACTGCCCTGAGCCCTATGTACAGGGGAGGGCGGTCTACGAATCAAATCAAATCAAATCAAATCAATAAATACTTTGGAATCTCACTAGACACACAACCTGGCGTCATTTTCAGAGGACAGCATAGCCAGGGTTGAGAACAGGAGCACCTGAGTCACTGACATTAAGACGAAATAATCTGCAACGTATTTTTTGCACTGATGGGATTTAAGCAAATGCTTGTAATGTATCAATATTTTTTGAAACCGGATCCTCAGACTCAACTGGTGGAGCCGCAACATCAAAGCGCAGCAAACAGAAAGTGCAGATCTGGAGACCAGGCTTTGAGGACTCATACCAGGCTTAGCCAATCCAGAGGCTTCACGATGTCTTCTGATCAGAAGGGCTGAAGCTGTGGCTCAGTGGAAGAGCCTCTGCTTTGCATGCAGAAGGTCCCAGGTTCAATCCCCGGCCATCTCCAATTAAAAGGACCAGGTAGTAGATAATGTGAAAGACCAGGCAGCAGGTGATGGGAAAGACCTCAGCCTGAGACCCTGGAGAGCTACGGCCAGTCCGAGTAGATAATACTGACTCTGATGGACTGAAGGTCTGATTCAGTGTTCATGTGTGTTCATGTGAAACAGCTATTCCTCTCTACCTCTTCAGGGCTCTAACATAAATCACCCTAGGTAAGTGCCGGGTACATTCCACTGGAACACTCCTCTTGAGGAAATATCACTACCCTGACCGTCTTCCAGTAGCGGTGCTGGAAAGTGCGGTCATGTCGCAGCCAGTGTTCCCCCTAAGCTGAGTTGGTCCGAGCTAGCTCACAGTTTTTCAGCCTCCAGCTCACAGATTTTTGTCTTAGCTCAGGAAGGGGATGGCTCCAGAGCAGACTAATTTATGCAGGAGCCAAATCGCTCGCTCACAGCTTTAATGCTAGTAGCTCACAAAGTAGAATTTCTGCTCACAAGACTCCACAGCTTAGAGGGAACACTGCAGCCGGCTTAGGGTGACCCTGTAGGGTTTTTAAGGCAAGAGTCGTTCAGAGGCGGTTTGCCCTTGCCCGCCTCTGCTCTTCCTGGGGAACTGTGCATCGTTTTGCAAAAGCTGACCCTGCTGTCCTCAGCTGAGTTAACACAGTTCTAAGTACACTGAAGGCCAGGGGGTTTAGAAGGGCGTAACTCTGTCTAGGATGGCATTGTGAGAATCCTCCCCTTTAGGCCCTCAGTTGGGATGCAGTTTAGGAAGCTGCTGTGTGAGAAACAACCCCCTCCACACAAATGCAAAAACTTGATTGCAATCTTCTGGCTCCCAAATGTTAAAGAGTTGATAAGGACTTCAGAAAAGCCTTGCTGGGTCAGGCCAAAGCCCTTTTAAGTAGAGACCCCCTGACTACAAAGGACTTAGAAGGGAGTGCCTGTTCTAGATGACACTGATAGCCCAGCGTCCGGTTGTTTCCAAAAAAACAGGATATGAAAGCAGTAACCTTCCCCTCTCATTTATCCCCCAGCAATGGGTTTTCAGAAGGGATGCTGCCTCTGAACGTTGAGGCTCCATTTATCCCACGTGGCTAACAGCGACTGCTATAGCTACCTTTCAAGCAGCCAAGGGCTTGTCTCGTGGTAAAGAATTTGGTGAAGCAAACTGTGCACTGTGTAAAGAAATCCACAGTTTTTCTCTCCTGAATCTACTGCCAGTTAACGTCCTTGGGTAAGCCCGGGTTCTCCTGTTCTGGGAAAGGGAGGAAAAAATATCTCCACGCCCACTTTTTCTATATCATGCTCAGTGTTACAAACCCAAAGACTAAGCCAGGCGTGGCCAAACTGCAGCTCTCTCACACAGTCTGATTTTAATGTTATTAAAAGGCAAATTTGCATATTTTTCAAAAAAAACCTTGTGTGTAATATTTGTTCATGTTCTGTGGCTCTCAAACATCTGACATTTATTCTGTGTGGCTGTTATGTTAAGCAAGGTTGGCCACCCCTGGACTAAGCCAAACTGCCGTTGGAGACTTAGATATGTCTCCTGACCCTTAAAAAAACCCCACGTCGTCACAAAAGTTAACAATCCATACCTTGGGGCACTTCCCTTCCGTGTTCTTCTTCCCACATAAGAATCCACTGGCTGCTCTCGCCTTCTAACAAAGCTCTGTGAAGCAAAAAAAATAAATAAAATAATTTTTTTGAGGGGGGTGGATTTTTCACACAGAGGTGCTATCTAACATTCCGGATCTCCTGGGGTTAACAGGTGAGACAGAGCATTTTTAAAATTAATACGGAATAACAGATGTTGCATTTCTACGGCTGCTGGAAGAAGACTGAACTTCCATCATGTACTGTATCTTTCCCACTCAATCCCCCTTCGGTTCCATGATGGAAAAAAGTCTGATAATGAATTAAACAAAAAGAAATCCTTCCTCCAAGCAGGGGGGGAAAGTGGGATTCCGAGGTATCCATATTCAGGACCATGTGGGAATCTTTATAAACTCAAACATACTGGAATCACACCCACCCCCTTTACAAAAGCAGTGGAACAGACTGCCTCGGGAGGTGATGGATGCTCCTTCGCTGGACGTTTTCAAGTGGAGGCTGGACGACCATCTTTCGGGTATGTTGTAGGGCTATCTTTTGGCTATGCTCCTGCATTCAGCAGGGGGTTGGACTAGATGACCTGCAAGGTCCCTTCCAACTCTAACAGTCTATGATTCTATGAAAAGCAAAACTGAATATACTTTTATTATTATCATCATCTATTATCAGGCTGCTCCTAGTGGATTGTCATTGTTCTCTCGATTGCTGATGCACTTCAGAATCACTCTCCGCGCAGCGGGAAACAGTCTCTCACTCTGGGACAGGGAATCAGAAAAGCATTCTTTCACAGTAAGTCAATAAATGTGCCCAAAAGTGATTGGGCGAACGCTCTGGGGAGAGACTCTCTCCCATGCTGAAAGAACAACTGCTACCAATGTGGAAGTTCCCCAATTTCATTTCGAGTTCCTTACAAGCAATGAGTCCATTAAGACAGACATCATCTAAATTAATTCCAGGAGTCGTCTGACTACTCACATTCTCCTCCCACTGTTAACTTGTTTTTTTAAAGAAAATGAAACAAAAGTCTCATGGGCACCCTAAAGACTAACAGCATTTATTTCAACAGGAGCTTTCAGGGTTGCCAGCTCTCAGGAAATTCCTGGATATATTCCAGAATATAATGCCACAAACTCCACCCTCCAAAGTAGCCATTTTGTCCAGGGAAACTGATTTCTGTCATACGAAGATCTGTTGTAATTCTGGGAGATTGCCAGGAGGTCGGCAACCCGACACGTCGGATAGCTGAAGAAGTGAGCCGTGGCTCGTGAAAATTCAAATGGAAATAAATGCTGTTAGTCTTTTAGGTGGCACGGGACTTTATACTTTGCTTCAGCAGACTAACACGGCTACCCCTTTGCGTGAAAAGGACCAGGGCTATTTTGGGGCAGGAACGCACAGGAACGGCGTTCCAGCTGGCTTCAGAGTTGGCCACGGCCACTACAGCCAAAACCTCTGCGTGCCTGGCTACAGAGGGAAGGCCTGGAGAGTGACACACACACCCCCCCCGGTGACCAATGTTCCCTCTAAGGTATGGAGTCCTGTGAGAAAAAATTCTACTTTGTGAGCTACTGGCATTAAAGTTGTGAGCAGGTGATTTGGCTACTGCATAAATTAGTTTGCTCTGGAGCAATGCTCCCTCTAAGCTGTAAAGTCTTATGAGCAAAAATCCTACTTTGTGAGCTACCGGCATTAAAGTTGTGAGCGAGCGGTTTGGCTGCTGCAAGAATGTGTTTGCTCGGGAGCCCTCCTTCCTGAGCGAAGACAAAAATGTGTGAGCCGGAGGCTAAAATACTGTGAGCTGGCTGACACTGACTCAGCTTAGAGGGAACCCTGCTCTGGAGCCATCCTTCCTGAGTTAAGACAAAAATGTGTGAGCCGAAGGCTAAAAAACTGTGAGCTGGCTCACACTAACTCAGCTTAGAGGGAACCCTGCTGGTGACTCCAAGGTGGGCAGGCCAGGGGGGCCTCTGCTCCTGGGGCGCTCAGGCAAGCCAAGGGAAGGCATGGGGTGTGGCCTAATATGCTAATGAGCTACACTGTCAGGGTGTGGCCTAGTATGCTAATGAGTTTCTGCTGTTGGGTGTGGCCTATTATGCTAATGAGTTCCTGCGGGGCTTTTTCTACCAAAAAAGCCCTGAAAAGGACCTAAGTGTTCCATCAATGCTACAGAACCATTGGTTCACCTACCGGCCGCGTTTACATATTCAGATGGAAGGCTACTATTTTTCCTTCTTCCCAGAAAGCTAAAATGTGCCTCTAGATACCATCTCCACCCAGTGGATTTAAGCCTGCCAGGCGTTCTACATACAAGGTAGACAGGAGCCTCAAATTAATATCTTTGAGCCGTAAGAGCCTCAAATATCTTTTAAAAAAATAAAATCCATCCAGATGGGATATTCTGGGAAAACTCAAAAGCGTGCACACTTTGTCTTGGGGGGAGGGGGGGTGTCCCAATAAAAGTGCACTACACGGCTTTTGATTTTGGTACATGAAGCCGCTACATTACTAATACTCGGTCAAAACAACACTGTGAACGCCTCTGTCCCAAATGTTTTGAACTGATAACTTGTCAGAAGCAAAGCTGGACGAGCCCGATGATGTTTTGAAACTCCAAGATAAGCAATTCTTTTTTCATTTTCTTTTTTAAAAAAGCAAGCTACGACAGAGCTAATTCTATACTGAAGTGCAGGCAAGACGCAACTCACTTGTGGTGACCCCAGCAAAGGGCTTTTCCAGGCAAGTGAGAAGCAGGGGTGGTTTTGCCATGGCCTTCTTCTGCAGAATCTCCCTTGGTGGTCTCCCATCCAAGTACCGACCCTGCTCAGCTTCTCCGACCGGGCTCTACCGTGCTGCCTTCCCTCCCACCGTTAATTAGGATGACATTTAAAACTGTTGGGAGTTTAGCCCCCAACTAACACTGGAGGGTATCGGCACACTGAAAACTACACTGGATTTGCATGTCCATCACGAGCTCCAGATGATCTCCAAAAACATGAGAACTGGACAGTTGTTGTTGTTCAGTCGCACAGTCAAGTCCGACTCTTCACGGCCCCATGGACCAGATCCCGCCAGGCCTTCCTGTCTTCCGCCGTCCTCTGAAGTTGGCTCAATTTCATGTTCGTTGCATCTATGACACTGTCTAACCATCTCATCCTTTGCCGTCCCCGTCTTCTTTGACCTTCAACCTTTCCCAGCATCAGGGTCTTCTCCAGTGAGTGCTCCCTTCTCATTGGGTGGCCAAAGTATTTGAGCTTCAGTTTCATTATCTGGCCTTCCAGGGAACAGTCAGGGTTGATTTCTTTTAGGATTGACTGATTTGATCTTCTTGCAGTCCAAGGGACTCTCAAGTCTTCTCCAGCACCATAGTTCAAAAGAATCTATTCTTTGGCACTGGGCCTTCCTTATAGTCCAACTCTCGCAGCCATACATGACTGCTGGGAATACCATTGCTTTGACCATGTGGACTTTTGTTGGCAGGGTGAACTGGACAGTAGTTAGCTTCAAACAGAACCTAAGGGCTGCTCTGTGAAATGACCACTCTAATGAAGAAACTTCTATATCTCTGCCTCGCTTAGAAACCCACAGAAGGAAACACAGCTCCTACGAATAGCAGCCAGGAGGATGGAAAGGCACTCATGAGCGTGTAACACATGATGTTTTCCTCGGGCACACCCCTCTGTCGTAGGGCTACTTAACGGGATGTCACATTGCTTTGACCATGTGGACTTTTGTTGGCAGGGTGAACTGGACAGTAGTTAACTTCAAACAGAACCGAAGGACTGCTTTGTGAAATGACCACTCTATTGAAGAAACTTCTATATCTCTGCCTAGCTTAGAAACCTACAGAAGGAAACACAGCTCCTATGAATAGCAGCCAGGAGGATGGAAAGGCACTCATGAGCGTGTAACACATGATGTTTTCCCCGGGCACATCCCTCTGTCGTAGGGCTACTTAACGGGATGTCATTTATCTCCATGCCACGAAAAGCTTTAACTGCCCATTTCCAGTAAGCCTTTGTTAAAGTTACGGAATATTTTCTTCCAAGTTACAGGCAACCCTCCTGTGCTGGGTCACAGACAGGTGTTAGGAGGACCTAGGGCCGGCCCTAGCTTATTTTGCACCCTAGGCGAGGATCCCTTCTGGCGCCCCCCTCCCCGTGCACCCACCAATTTTCAAAAATAAATGCATTTTAGGAAGAATGAAAAACACAAATAATCAAGAAACTCCCAGACTACGGGGCCGGGTGCAGTTTGGCAGCCCTAAGGGCCGGCCCACTCTAGGCGGTCGCCTAGTATCGCCTAGTGAGTGGGCCGGCCCTGGGAGGACCCCTGTGCTTCTTAAGAGAACGGGGCCCCAGTTTGGACCCAGGATGACAGGAAAGAAGGGCCTACAGGGGATGTTCCCCTGGGGAAGCTGACATGTAGCCAAGCAAGATTCAAGTACGGTGGGCAGCCATGTTTGTCTACAGGAGAAGAGCAAAAGTTGAGCCCAGTAGCGTCTTGCAGACCAACAACATTTCTAGGGTGTAAGCTTTTGAGAGTCAGAGCTCCCTTGGTCAGAGAAGCAGGGGTTAGACGGCCATCTGAAAGCAATGCTGATTCTGTGAATTTAGGCAGATCACGAGAGGGAGGGTAGGGAGGGCTGCATCAGTGTTCTCGTGGACCGTTCTTACATGTCCAGGGAAATGCTGATTGCCCTTTATCTCAATTATACCCTGAGTTTCCTCGCCGTGGGGACCCAACACGGCTAACCTTCTTTATTTTACCCTCATAAACAGCCCTGTAAGGTAGGATAAGTTGAAAGTATACGTCTGGCCCCAGGCCACCCAGTGAACTTCCATGGCTGAGTGGGGATTCACACCTGGGTCTCCTAGATCCTAGTCCAAGACTCTAATCACTATACCACACCGGCTCTATCCGGCCCAAGGAAGAGTTCCAAGCATCTCAAAGCCAGCTTGCTATTTTGTGACTTTCTGTAAAGCCTACTGTTTGTGTTCTCTTTTTCTTTGCCAGCAAGCTCTACACGGCTACCTGCTGTTTTTGTCTACTTGTAATCTCTTTGTTCCCTCTGTGAGACTGAAACTATGCAACCAACTCTGCCCTTCCCCAGTTTTCCCCTTAAGAAGTCAGTGTGCTGCTAAGATTAAGCCTGGCCTCCCCTGGACCCCTGCAGTGAGTCTCCGAAAGCGTTAACTCTGATGACGGAAACTAGGAATGCGGGCAAGTTTGAGTGGGGATTTTTGGCTGCCGATAAAACAACAGTTTGCTCCGTTGCTGCAGCAACGTGGGAAGTCACTAAAAATAAAGTTCCAAGCCCTGCACTGTATATGGCAAAGGGCAAGAGTGTACGGCAGCAAGCCACATCCCAAAACGGGATTGCCGAAAACAAGCTGCCTGTGAGCCTGAAAGGCAAAATCTCCACTAAATAGGTGTCGGGAAGAAAGGAGAGGAAAATATTAAGACAATGGCTTAGTTTGGGATGGGTATCAAGGTCTTTTTCACCATCAGGTTTTCTCCATGCAGTCACTGTGGGGTATTGGTGTGCGTGCAATCCAAGGGGAAAATTCCCAGGAGGACAGAGACATTCTTTGAAGCCATCTCTTCAGTGGGGGGGGGGGGGCAGGAGTTCGGGAGCAGCAGGAACTGCTGCAAATGAAGCTGAAAATTCACACAAACCCACGCGGTGGGAAAAGAATAAAGCCCAGCTGCGCGAACCTGCCCTGCGGGGCAAACCGGAAACTTTATATAGCTATTTCAGCCCCGCGGGATATTGTTCTAGCCGTGGGATGTTGTACTTTTAAAACTGTTGCCATTGCGGCCGCGATTATTTGTTTATGGGCCGTTATTTTCCCCCTACTTGTTCACGGACTGTTTTTTTAACCTTCTGCAGTATATAAATAATGTAAAGAACTAAAGAGAACGTTTCCAGTTCTCGTGCCTGCTAGGAGGGGAAAAAATGCATCTTGCAGGCTGCATCTGATAAAAACTGGAAAGACAACAATATCCAGTTTTCAATGGTTCAGAGGTGAGATTTTAGGGCACGTGTCCCCAACACTGTGCCCGTGGGCACCAAGGCACCCAACCAACACCTTTCCTGCTGCCCACCAAGTATTTTTACAAAGTGGGTGGGGCCAAGTGGGGCTCTTGCCCAGTAGAGCTTCTGATTGGTGACTGGAGATTTGATTGGCTGTACAGCTGCCACCACAAGTACTAGTTTTATGCTCTCACTCGCCTTTCCCATTGATCTTTTTTAAAAAAATTGTGTTATTCTCTCTGCACTTGAACTTCCTCTGTGTGGCCGGCTCCACCTCCCGTGGAAGCCATTTTGTGCTTCTGCCCACCACGCTGTGTCAGAATCCCAAAGACGCCCACAGGCTCAGAAAGGTTGGTGAGCCCTGTGTGAGGCTACTGGAGGCCTTCAGCCCTGTTTTCCTTACTGCAATATCAAGAGAATCATGGTAATAATTGCCAACATTTACGCTTCGAACAAATGTAGATGTTTCAGAGCCGGTTTTGGTTAGCTCGGAAGAATCCATTTTGAAAGAACTGAGCTCCGTTTATTTATTTATTGCATCTTTATCCCGCCCAATGGTATTCCCAGTAGAAATGTATGGCTGCGAGAGTTAGACCATAAGGAAGGCCGAGCACTGAAGAATAGATGCTTTCGAATTATGGTGCTGGAGAAGACTCTTGAGAGTCCCTTGGACTGCAAGGAGATCAAATCAGTCAGTCCTAAAAGAAATCAACCCTGACTGTTCCCTGGAAGGCCAGATACTGAAGCTGAAACTCAAATACTTTGGCCACCAAATGAGAAGGGAGCACTCACTGGAGAAGACCCTGATGCTTGGAAAGATTGAAGGTCAAAGAAGACGGGGACGGCAAAGGATGAGATGGTTAGACAGTGTTATCGAGGCAACGAACATGAAATCAAGGAAACTCTGGAGGATGGCGGAAGACAGGAGGGCCTGGCGTGATGTGGTCCACGGGGTCGTGAAGAGTCGGACTCGACTGTGCAACTGAACAACAACAACAGCTATCCCATGATGGGTTCAGGGTGGCTCACAACAGAAATAAAATACAGTGAATATATAATTAAAAACTGGTTAAATAAAGCAGGATGGCAGTTAAAGAAACATAACATTACTCCAGGGCTTCCGGTCTGGCTCCCGCGCATGGCGGACGCTTCCTCGGGTCGCTCCCGAGGGCGCCTCGCCCGCCCGCGGTGGAGGAGGGAATCCGCGCGAGCGGAGACCCGAACGAGCCCCTCAGAAGAGAGGAGCTCGGATCCGGGGCGCTTTAGGGCGCACTAGGGGGGAGTCGCTCTTTCGGCCGAGAGGTCGGAGAGCGAGGCTCCCGCCATGCCCTGCCCCAATGGACCTTGCTGCGTGAGCGACCCCGAACGGGGTTTAGCGGAGCCACCAGACGTCACCGAGTGATAAAGCGACCATCCGCAAAAATGGAAAAGAAAAAGAAAAGATCGGCTTAACTGTGAGTTGTCAAAATGCAGAGAAAAAGAACTGAAAATTGTTTTCCCCCCCCCCAGCGAAAAAGGCGAAGAGGTTTATCCTCCATCTATATAAGCGAAAAAGAAAAGGAGGGGGGGATGAATTAAGAGGCGAGCGGAGAAGGAGGGAGGGACTTCCGTCTGGGCGTTTGTTTGTGTGCAAGAGCCGGCTGTTGAATGTTTGGACTGTTTATGGCTGCGAATCCGACGGGAGTTTTGCAAAAAAGATAAGTTGGAATTGTGACAGCGAAAAGTGCCTGATAAGCGCTTATAAGTCAACAATTGCGAGGAGGACCCATAGAGAGTCTGGGAGCGAATATAAAAGCGAAAATGAAATTGATACCATTCTCGAAAATGGGGACCTCCGAGGCATGAAAGGAAGAGGATTTATAGTACATGAACTGAGTGTATTAACAACAACCCGAAGGAGGATTTAACAAGCCGGAAGGAAGACAACAGAGGAAGCTCCTCCACGTCAGCGATAGTAAAAGTACCCAGCACGCAAAGAAGCGGTTCTGAATATGCACAGAAGAGACTTTTTATTAACAGAATCTCAAAGGAACATTACTAACATACTAACAGAGAACATGTAACAGGACTAAGAAAAGAAGTTTGGCAACACACAGAAGAAGCCCAAGAAGATTAATTGGACATTACTAACAGTTTAATTTACCAGTTTATATATCACTCAGCTTTCTCTTTCTCCCACTGTCTACCCCTCCCTTTTTTTCTTTTAAGCGAAATACCTCCCCTTTTTAGGGGAGCCAATAAAACCTTTATTAAAAAAAAAAAAAGAAACATAACATTACTCCAGAACAGCTTAATATGCTCCCTGTTAGATGTTAATAGGATGGGAGGTTACGGTCTTAGCATGGCACTGCTTGTTAAGCTTCATGATAAGAGGAAGGATATTTATTTATTTATTTATTTGGATTTCTATCCCGCCCTCCCCGAAGGCTCAGGGCGGCTAACACGGCACAATGCCAGATAATAACACTAAGACAATATAAAATGTTAAATTACAAATCGACAATTAAGAAACAATCAGACATCATAAAAACATTTTCAGTGCTCCCCTATTCATTTCCAGATGTTAAGATTTTAAACCAAGATGGTGTTCTCAATGGCATAGCTAGACAAATCACAGCAGTGCATATCCCACTGCCCTGCGGTCCACTAAAAACGTCCCGTTCCCTCCAATAGTGCCCGCACCAGCGATAGCAATATGCGAAAATCATAGGGCGTTTGTGGAACAGTGATGGTGGCGGCTCCTATTCGAAAAATTATTATTATTAAAAATGCCAAATTTTTAAGCGTTCACTCTCAGATATGATCCGGGGTGGTGGTGGTGGGGGAGATTACTGGTCTTACGGCTCTTCTTTTGTGCTAAACCACAGAAGGCCTTTACTCTAACTTCAAGGGAACAGGGAATTTTATTTTCATCTGTGACCCAGCAGAGGGTGGGGGAGCAAGGAGAAGGATGAAGAGCTATCAATTGCCACTCTGAAAGTTTCTCAGTGGGCAGCACAGACATCCTAACTAGATGATAAATATTTGGAAACTTGCCATTGCCAGGAGGAAGGACAGAATACCTCCCCAATCAACCGACAGTTCTAAAGGCAATACCAACCCCGAAGAAAAATGCTGAATCGAACAGACTTCTCCCTTTCAAGGCACAGCAGAAGATATAATATCTAAAAGCCAATAGACAAATTGCCGATTTCACACATGGTGGGCTCTCCTCCTTTGGAGGATTTTAAGCAGAGGCTAGATGGCCATCAGACAGCAATGCAGATTCTGTGAACTTAGGCAGATCATGAGAGGGAGGGAAGGGAGGGTCGCCTCAGTGCTTAGTTCTCGTGGCCCTTTTTTACACGCCCAGGGAAATGCTGATTGCCACATTGGGGTCAGGAAGCAATCCTGGAGGGTTTTTTGTCATCTTCTGGGCGTGGAACAGCGGTCACTGTGGGTGTGGGGGGGGGAAGGTATTTGTGAATTTCCTGCATTGTGCAGGGGTTTGGAATAGATGACCCTGGAGATCCCTTCCAACTCTATGATTCCATGATTCTATGTAATGAATGCTAACCTAAGACATCTAGGGAAAAAGTACACGAGAACATAAAAAACAGCCCTGCCGGATCAGACCAGCAGTCCATCTAGTCCAGCATCCCGTTTCACACAGTGGCCAACCAGGTATTCTGGAGGGCCAACAACAGGGCACAGAGGCCAAGACCTTCCCCTGATGTAGCTCCCAGCTTTGAGATTCAGAGGTTTGTTGCCCCTTTATACAGAGGCTGAGTTTATTCACCATGGGTAGTAGCCACTGATCGACCTACATGAATCTGTCTAATAATCTTTTAAAGCCATCTCTGGCTGTGGCCATCCCTACTTCCTTGGACAGTCCAGTGGCACCTCACTTCCAAAACAGTCCAGTGGCACCTTTAAGATCAAGGTTTATTCAGGTACAAGCTCTCCCTCCTCTGCGAGGACAGATCTGCACGTCCCCCCCCCCCAATAGCTAGCAATCCAAACCAGTCCAGTGGAGCCTGAGAGGTGGGTGTTGCCTTCTGACACCCTTCCGGTGATTTCAGGGGGTGTGGCATATGCAAATAAGTCATGCTGATGAGTTATGCTAATGAGCTCCTGCACCTCTTTTTCTACAAAATGACCCCCTGGATGGACCCATCGGTCTGATCCAGGAGGGCTCTTTTGATCTCCTTAAAATGGAAGAGGGAAGAGCCAAGTTCTTCCTTGGTGGAAGGCGGAGGTGAAGATGGAAGAGTCAGACAAGCTGTCCATAAAGTACATTTTTCTCCCGCTCCTGCACATACAGTTCTCTCTTCCTCATCCCTGTGAGGTAGGCTAGGCGGAAATAAAGGCTGCAGTCACATGCCCCAGTTGAAGCGGAGGGGGAGCGAGGGTACTGGGGGGGGGGATTTGCCACGCAGTTGCGAGATCACACAGCCCTTTGAAGCTGGGAGAGGGGCCATCACATTCTCCTTATGCTCTTCTGTTTAGAGATGTGAAGGCCCGGAAAAAAACCGGAAAAATTCGGGGGAAAACCAGGTTTCCCCCCGTTTTTTTCCTGAAGCCTTTTTGGTTTTTTCTGAAAAATTGGAAAAATTGAAAAAAGAAAAGAAAAGAAAAAAAATTGATTATGGAACGTTTTATTTTAACATGATGAATAAAATATTTTAAGACCAGGTGTTCAAATATTTTCCAAATCATTTCTAAAATATATATATATGGTATCAGATTGATCTAATTTCTGTGCACTGAGGACAAGCAAGTCCTAGGTTACGAACTGAACCCTCCAATGCAAGAACAAGATGCATTTCTTCCTTTAGGAAGTGCGATTTTGTCAGAAAAAAATAAAAAAGTTTCAGTTTTGTTTTTGCATGTGCGTGGGTATTCTGTTTGTAATAATTGTTTGGATACACTATATTTTTAATATGCTAGTTGTGATCATTTCATGCCAAGTAAAAATGTCCATAGTCATATTTTCTGTTCCTAAAGTAACAGAATGACTTTCAATCTAGAAAAGACAAAAGAAATGCTAATGTAGCATTTTTTCAATTTTCCCGAAAATTTCTGTTCCCCCCCGAAAAAAACTGGGGAAAAAACGGAAATTTTACATCTCTACTTCTGTTCCTCTCCCAGTTTAAGAGAGCCTTCCAATACCTCGTAAGGGCACTGCGTGCTGAATTTTCGACCCTTACCTGTAAGTTGCAATTTCAAGGCTAAGGCCTGCTTTCACCTGCAGGAGTTCATGGTAGTCCTTTAAGTACTCTGCGATAGACACGGTTAGGAACTGCTTTTCTTCTTCCAGGGCTTCAACGACCATCTAAACCAAAGCACAAAAGGCGGTCACACTTCATCGGAAACACAACTGCGCTCAACTGTCAATTGTTACGTTTATGTTTATTTAATTCCTATCCCGCTCCATTTCCTGCAAGCAGGATTCCTTGGAATCAAGTCAAGGGCAGGATACCTTAGATGAAGTGACCAGTCCAGACCAGTACTTTATCCCATTTAAGATCTCCGGGGCAACAGATACCCCAGTGGAACAAGACTTTCAGAAAAACACACCAAAAATGCTTTGGAATAAGGCACCGGCGGAAGGCAGACATGACATCAAGCAACTGTTTATGCTAAAGCATATTTCAACCCAGGTCGTTGGTCCCAGCTTCCAGCTATACAACCAGCAAACCATGATTTAGAAAGGCCTCTTTCCTTCATGGGGTCATCATGCCAAACCAGAGGTTTTCAAACTGTAGTTTGTAGCCCAAAAGTTGGTAAGCCTTGAGGCTCCATCTGTTGAGTTGGGATAGGAGAATTTTTCCTTTCCTTTCCTTTTGTACCCTTAGAAGCTCATTGATTCACAAATCGTGAGCAGGAGAAAACACTTATTTCCAGGGATCATTTCCTGCAGGAGCACACAGGAGCGGAGCTCCGGCAGTAAAAAGCCCAGGGGACGGGCACATGCAACAAGCCCCACCCCCTGCTCCCAGCAGCCCTCAGTCAGAGCAAGAAGCAGCCAGGTAAGTTGCAGAGCCCTCCCCGCCCCCCAGTCCAAGACAGTAAAGTGGCACCTTTAAGACCAAGTTTTATTCAGGTACAAGCTCTCCCTCCTCTGCAAGGGCAGATCTGCACGTTCCCCCTCCCCCCAATAGCTAGCAATCCAAAACAGTCCAGTGGAACCTGAGCAGTGGGTGTCGCCTTCTGACACACTTCCGGTGATGTCAGGGGGTGTGGCATATGCAAATAAGTTATGCGAATGAGCTCCCGCACCTCTTTTTCTACGAAATGACCCCTGCTTACTTCTTGTTTTCTAGATGCAAGGGCTAAAAGGACTGAGACAAATTTTGCAATTCCTAGGGTGATCCTGGGATCCTTTTCACTAAGCAAAAGAGCCAGGGTTTCCGGAGTACAGGGGGGAAATTGGCTGAATAAAGGCTTAGTACAGTAATCCCTCATAATCTCAAAAAATCTGCATTCCGGAGAGGAAGAAGAAGAAGAAGAGACTGGATTTATACCCCGCCCTTCACCTGGGAGTTTCAGAGCGGCTTACAAACTCCTTTCCCTTCCCCTCCCCACAACAGACACCCTGGGAGGTGGGTGGGTCTGAGAGAGCTCTGACACAAACTGCTCTTTTTCAAGGACAGCTGTGCCAGAGCTTGTGACTGACCCAAGGTCACACCAGCAGGTGCAAGTGGAGGAGTGGGGAATCAAACCTGGTTCTCCCAGATTAGAGTCCGCACACTTAACCACTACACCAAACTGGCTCTCACACCAAACAGGAGAACCTGGGCCAGCCTCTCAGTTCCCCCAGCAGTAAGAAAGAAAGAGATGTGTACAGAGCTGCCACACACACACACACACACACCCCTCTTTCCACTGCACCCATATTGACTCCTAGGGCTTGATTTGCTGCTCCCAGACCCGCAGACTCCAGAGATCTCCGGTCGCCTGGTTTAATTCATTGTGCAGGCACAAGTCAGGGGAACCAGCTTTGTAAACAGAAACTATTTTGTCTCCTCCTGCTTGGCTAGATGTGAATCACTGCATTAACACTGTGATCGTTTTGTGCTCAGCTGCCAACTGAGCAAGTTCTTGTGGCTTCTGTTTTGGAAACACTGCTGAATAGGATCTGGGGTTCAGACCTAGTCTCGTGGAAGTTGGTGCCAAATCCCCAGGTGATTCTTGGGGAAAGGGGGGAAAGCAAGTGGAAACAGCCAACATGGGAAGAGGAAGAGTCTCCTCTCCCTCCCCCTCCCCACAACAGACACCCTGTGAGGAAGGTGGGGCTGAGAGAGGTCTTCCGAGAACTGCTTGTGAGAGAACAGCTCCGAGAGAACTGTGACTGACCCAAGGTCACACCAGCAGCTGCATGTGGAGGAGGGGGGAATCAAACCCGGTTCTCCCAGATTGCAGTCCGCACTCAAGGCTTGTATAAAGAAGGATTCTAGAGACTCTTGTTTATGTTTTGTGGTGGCGTCAGACCTTTAAAAGCAAATAGCCGTTACCAAATCCTTTCCCCATATTAAAAAGGTGAGTCCCTTTGACTTCCCCAGAGGAACCCATTTCTCCAGATCTCCTGGCGGCTTTGGAGGGTGAACTGTATAGCATCGCACCCCACCGAGATCCCTCTGTGACAGGCAGCCAAGAGCTTTCTCAGCTCCACTACCACCCTGTCGCAACTTCTGGTAGCAGTGATTGAGTTGCTCTCAGAACAAAGTCTGAGTCCAGTGGCACCTTTAAGACCAACAAAGTTTTATTCAAGGTTTCGTGTGCGTGCATACTTCTTCAGATACAGTGAAGCCGCATCTAAATAAGTGTGCATGCAAGTGATACTTAAGTCTTAATTTCTCTTTTTAGTTTATCTTAGTCACTGTTAATGCAAGAGGAAAGCAATAATGTTAAAGTGACAGACGACCATCAGGCGTTACGGATGAAGTCCTTTCCTGTCCATTTGAAAGGTCAACGTTATTAAGTTGTTATCTCATTAGTGTGAAGACAACTGTATCATTGGCACGTGGAGCGTTAGCTTGGGGAGTCCTGGGTAATTCTCTGACAACCAGAACAGGCTTTGCTGTAACATTCTCACGCAGGACACAAGATCTTGCTTTTATCAGCTAAGGCCAAAGCAAAGAAGAAAGGTTTCTTTGGCCCTGCGAATGAGTTTTGCTCTTGGAAGATAAAGCTACCTTATTTAGATTTGTGTGTGTGTGTATGTGTGTCAGAATCTTGTGCAACGTACTGATATTTGTATTATTGTCTTCGGTACAATAAATTTCCCTCCCTTTTTAAATAAAGGGTGGTTGTGGTTATTTGGGGTGTACCTTGGATCCTAAGCAAGAACTCACAAACTCATGGGATGTTCCTGAGTCTCATGGGCTGGAGTTGGCAACACCCTGTGAGGGCATCCTTAGGTTAGTCCAGGGGAGGCCAAACTGTGGCTCGGGAGCATATTGTGCAGCTCCCGGCGGGCTCCCCATCTATTTGCTTTCTTCATTTCATTCTCCCTCTCTTTCTGTCTCCCTTCCTTCCTCTCCCTCCCCCATCTATTTGCTTTCTTTCTCTCTCTTTCACTCTTTCTTTCCACCTCTTTTATTCTTTCTTTCCACCTCTCTCTCTTAGACAAATAAATATCATTAGCAAACAAATATCATTAGAAATATCTGGTTTTACCCCTTTTGTTTTTATTTTTGGCAGTCGCATTTAATGTTATTAAAAAGCAAATCTGCATGTAATGTGTGTGTAATATTTGTTCATGTCTTGCAGCTCGCAAACATCTGACGTTTATTCTGTGTGGCTTCAAGAGGGAATTGGATAAACATATGGAGCAGAGGTCCATCAGTGGCTACTAGCCACAAGGTAGAGATAAGAATTCTGGGGCAAGGGATGCTCTGTACTCTTGGTGCTTGGGGGGGGAGGAGGCAACAGTGGGAGGTCTTCTAGTGTCCTGGCCCCACCGCTGGACCTCCTGATGGCACCTGGTGTTTCTGGCCACTGTGTGACACAGAGTGCTGGACTGGATGGGCCACTGGCCTGACCCAACACTGGCTTCTCTTATGTTCTTATAGGAACTCTCAGTCTGGGGCAAGGGATGCCCCTGTATTCTTGGTGCTTGGGGGGGGGAGGCAACAGTGGGAGGGCTTCTAGTGTCCTGGCCCCCCCGCTGGACCTCCTGATGGCACCTGGTGTTTCTGGCCACTGTGTGCCACAGAGTGTTGGACTGGATGAGCCACTGGCCTGATCCAACACTGGCTTCTCTTATGTTCTTTTGGAACTCTCAGTCTGGGGCAAGAGATGCCCCTGTATTCTTGGTGCTTGGGGGGGGGGGAGGCAACAGTGGGAGGGCTTCTAGTGTCCTGGCCCCACCGCTGGACCTCCTGATGGCACCTGGTGTTTCTGGCCACTGTGTGACACAGAGTGTTGGACTGGAGGGGCCACTGGCCTGATCCAACACTGGCTTCTCTTATGTTCTTATAGGAACTCTCAGTCTGGGGCAAGGGATGCTCTGTATTCTTGGTGCTTGGAGAGTGGGGGCAACAGTGGGAGGGCTTCTAGTGTCCTGGCCCCACCGCTGGACCTCCTGATGGCACCTGGTATTTTTGCACACGAAAGCTTATACCCTGAATAAAACTCTGCTGGTGCCGCTGGACTCAAAGGTTGTTCTGCCGCTTCAGACCAGCACAGCTCCCCACCTGAGTTGATTTTAGTTACAGCACCGTTTTGTGAGCGGTCAGTAAGACAATTTTCACAGATAACTGTGCTGGATAAAGTGCTGCTATCATAGAGGAAGGCTGGAGAGGCAGGAGAGGAACCCGAGGGAATTTCAAGTATCCCCCCCTCCTCCTGTGATTCACACCAATACAACACAAAAAGATAAGTTTATTGTCTCCTCCTTAGAAGGGCTCAGGGCTTCGTGGACTGTTGGATAAGACAAGGAATGTAACAGGATATTGGTTGTTTATGGAAAGGGAGAGCAGGGCCCTGCTGTAGAATAGCTGCAGTTTCGCACACACACACACACAGCGTTGCTGAGCTGCCAGGCTATTTTTGCCAAAGAGAGAGGGGAAAGATGATTTATTTGGGAGCTCCTCCTTCAACCCAAGAATCTCAGGCTAGTCAAATAGGGCTGGCTTGCCTCTTGGGCAATGTTCCCTCTACGCTGTGGAGTCGTGTGAGCAAAAATTCTACTTTGTGAGCTAGTGGCATTAAAGTTGTGAGCGAGCAATTTGGCTCCTGCATCAATTAGTTTGCTCTGGAGCCATCCCTTCCTGAGCTAGGACAAAAATGTGTGAGCCGGAGGCTAAAAAATTGTGAGCTAGCTCACACTAACTCGGCTTAGAGGGAACACTGTTCTTGGGGTATTTTCCTCAGTCCCCTCAGAATAGGGATGCCAGCTGAGAAACACCTGGAGATTTTGGGAGTGGAGCCTTGAGAAGGGCAGGTTTTGGGGACGGGAGGGACTTCGATGGGGTATAATGCCATAGAGTTGACCCTCCAGAGCAGCCATTTTCTCCAGGGGGACTGATTTCTACCACCTGGAGATCAGTTGTAATAGCAGGAGATCTCCAGCCACCACCTGGAGGCTGGCAACCCTACCTCACAAGTACCTAATCTACGAGGAATTTCAGACAGATGATATAATCCAGAAGAGGAACGGTTTTAGAACCGGTTCCCTACCGGAATATATTTGTAATTTCAGACACGAACGCTTCTGTCCCGTTTAGGAAACGGGGCTGAAGCGTTTTACCTGTCAACCGCTTCCAAGTAGTCTTCAGTTTCCTCTCCCGGTTCCGATGCGCTTTTTCATGCCGTTTTTCCCCCTCTCGGGCATTCTTTTTTGGAACGTTCGCTTTATAGCGTTACAGCGCTATAACGCAACAGCATTATATCAACCCCATTGGAATGCCTGGAGTGTTTTGTTATAGTGCTATAGCGCTATAGCGCTCTAAAGCTAATGTTAAAAAAAAAAAAGACGGAGATCGCCCGTGCGGGCGAAAAACGGCGGGGGGAAAGCGGTGCAGTCTGAAATGGCAAACCGCTTGAGATCCAGCTCTTTACCAGAAGTGGAAAGCCATGTGTAAAATGGCAGCCCTATACCGGTTTACTCAATGATGGATCAAAAACGGCTTCAAAATGGGTTCAAAAGGGTAATGTGAAATTCCTCTACTATTTCCCTGAGGTAACACGGGATACCTGCTCTATTCCTGCCTCTTTACTGGCCCCAGAGCCATATGTACCTATATGTAGATATCTGGGTTCTTTTCTTTCTTGGAGGGAAACCTGATTACCTAACTATTCTCCTCATACTTCTCTCTGTCGTTTCCCCCAAGCCCCATCTGAGGCCATGACGGACTTTCCCTCCATTTAACTCTCCCCTGCAACTTCTCATTGGCTGATGCAGCTTAGTATTGGCCACCGCCAACTCCCCTGCAGGCAGGGATTGGCTGGGATGCCTGGAGGGTGGAACTAGAGGCTGTCCGTCACACCCACCCCTCCCCAAATCTCCAGGAATTCCCCAACCTAGAGTTGGTAACCCTATGTTATGGTCATCTTCTTGCTTCAGGTGCGACACATCTGAGGTTAGACCGCTGGCAACCTGAGAAAGCAGGGCTTTCTCGGTTGTGGCCCTAAATCTGTGGCACTTCCTACCCTAGGATATTTGTCCGTCCCCTTCAATCACTGTCTTCCACCAGTAGGTGAAGACTTTTTCATTTCCTCTGCTGTTCCCTCAGCGACCCCTCTTTCTTGCCCCCTGTTTTAATGGCTGTTTCTGCATTTTCACATGTGTCTTTTAGTTTGGGCTTTAATCAGTTTTATAATCTTCTTAAAAATAATACTCCTTTTTAATAGTTAAGATAACTTGGTGGCCCTGCTTGGGCCAAAAGGCAGGATACAAATTCTGTAAGTAAATAAAACAAGTGCCCAGTATACTTTTTCCCATTCAGGAGTTCAGAGTGACATACATGGTCCTCTGTTCCCTGTTTTACTGTCACAACAGCCCCGTAGGGTAGGCTAGGTTGAGAGAGTCTCTGGCCCAAATTCAACCAACAAGATTCCTGGCAGAATGGGGATTTGAACAATCACTGTCCAGATTTGACTACCACTCTAACCACTACAACTACAAAGTTAGAGTCCAGTGGCACCTTTAAGACCAACAAAGTTTTATTCAAGGTATGTATAAAAACCAACAGGCTGCCAGGGGTCATTTCCTGCAGGAGCGCACAGGAGCAGAGCTCTGTCAGTAAAGAGCCCAGGGGGTGGGCAATGCTACAAGCCCCACCCCCTGCTCCCAACAGCCCTCAGTCAGAGCAAGAAGCAGCCAGGTAAGTTGCAGAGCTCCCCCCTGGACCAACACAGTCCAGTGGCAACTTTAAGACCAAGTTTTATTCAGGTACAAGCTCTCCCTCCTCTGCGAGGACAGATCTGCACGTTCCTCCCACCCCCAAAATAGCTAGCAACCCAAAACAGTCCAGTGGAGCCTGAGCGGTGGGTGTTGCCTTGTGACACACGTCCGGTGATGTCAGGGGGTGTGGCATATGCAAATAAGTTATGCTAATGAGTTATGCTAATGAGCTCCTGCGCCTCTTTTTCTATGAGATGACCCCTGACAGCTGCCCACCTGGATCCACCACAACTACACTCGCATTTATCGTTGATTTTAGCCATGGTTAAGGTTCTAAACTGCACTGTGCACACATCCAGCAAGGTGGATTTCTTGCCTTTGCCGGCACAATGCCAAGCAGAACATACAAAGTTGCCTCGTACTGAGTCAGACCACTGGTGCATCAAGGTCAGTATTGTCTAATCAGACCGGCAGCTGCTCTTCAGGGCCTCAGGCAGTGATAGCAGCCAACTTTCATACGAAGCTGCCTTCTACTGACTTCTGCATGGTCCATCAAGATCAGTATTGTCTACTCAGGCCGGCAGTGGCTCTCCAGGGTCTTGGGTTCTTCCATATCGCCTGCTACCTCTTAAATGGAGTTGACAGGGATCGAACCGGGGATTTTCTGCATGCAAAGCAGAGGCTCTTCCACTGAGCCACAGCCCCGTCCCCTCGTTGGTGTCTTCTTTGGAGGATGGAAAGATTTAGCTTGGGAAGCTAAACACGGCCTTGCTGTTTCTTCAAACAGAATAAAGAAGAGATTTATACTCCACCCTTCACTACCTGAAGGAGTCTCAGAGTGGCTTACAGTCTCCTTTCCCTTCCTCTCTCCTCCCCACAACAGACACCCTGGGCGATTTCTCACTAGAGCTGCCTTGCAGCACAGCGCCCTTTTGCCCCAACACAGACATGTCAATTTCACACCCAAAAAACAGGATCAGGAAAGAAACTGCAGCCGGAGTCAGAGCTTCAGGTGTGAAATTGACATGTTTGCGTCGGGGCAAACGGCAGCTGTGCTGCAAGGCAGCTCTAGTGAGAAATCGCCCCCTGTAAGGTAGGTGGGGCTGAGAGAGCTCTCTGGAGAACTGCCCTTGAGAGAACAGCTCTGAAAGAACTTATGACTGACCCAGGGTCAGCTGCATGTGGAGGAGTGGGGAATCAAACCCGGTTCTTCCAGATTAGAGTCCACACTCTTAGCCACTACATTAAACTGGTTCTCATGACAAACCATTGTATGTGGTTGTAACTATGGTTAAGCCCATGTCATACTTTGTCTTTAAAATGTGATCGTCTAGTTCAGTAAAAATGTGCCACCTTGGCAAACCTCTGAAGCCAAAGAGGCATTTTGAAAACCCAGGCACACCAAATCCGGGCTCTTCGTAATACCCAGGGCCTCCATAATCTTTGCTTACAATGAAGCCAGTAATGAAATGAGCACAGACAACAGAAATCTCCTGGGGTGTGAATAAACAGTCTACTAGGAACAATAGTGATTATGCCCGTAGAAAACAGAGAGAAAGGGCTGTACTCTCTGATCCACAGGTTGGATTGGACTTGATTAACCTCAGTGGTCTGTTGTTGCCTAGGCAGACTGAACAGGCACATAAGCGGTCAGCTCAAGACTTCTGGCTACCTTAGGCCGCATGGGTCCCCTAAATCCTGCAAAAGGATTCTTGGACAAATTCTCACTTTCTGCAGGGTCTCAATGCAGGAGAACAGAGACTTGCTTCCTCCTTCTGTAACGGCAGGCACAGTTTAGAGATGGCTGCCCTAGGCGGTTGCTTAGGCTGCCGGTATAGTTGAGTGGACTTTTGTATACGTATCAGCCAGCAATATTTTAAAGCTAAGGAATATCTGTCCTGATCTCAATGGCTCAGGGTAGTAGATTCTGGAAACTAAATAGGGTCAGGTCCGGTCAATACTTGGGTGGGAGACCTCCAAGGAATACCAGGGTTGTGATGCAGAGGCAGGCAATGGCGAACCACCTCTGTTCCTCTCTTGCCTGGAAAGCCCCATCATAAATTGGCTGCGACTTGATGGCACTTTCCACCATGGGATATTTATTTGTTTTTAAAATATTTTTTACACAGCTTTTCTCTCCCACTGGGGGGGCGACTCAAAGCAGCTTAAAGTAAAGGTAAAGGTTCCCTTGCTCGAAAGCCAGTCGAATCCGACTCTACGGTTGCGGTGTTCATCTCCGTTTCCAAGCCGAAGAGCCAGCGCTGTCCGGAGACATTTCTGTGGTCATGCGGCCTGCATGACTAAACACCAAGGCGCACGGAACGCTGTTACCTTCCCACTTAAGTGGTACCTATTTATCTACTTGCAATTTCTTGCTTTCGAACTGCTAGGTTGGCAGGAGCTGGAACTAGAGACGGGAGCTCACTCCGTCATGCGGCACACTCGGGTCTCGAACTGCTGAACGACCGACCTCCCACAGCCTGCAGTTCAGCGTCTTAACCACTTGAGCCACCGCAGCTCCCAAAGCAGCTTACAATACACATAAAAACAAGAACTTAAACAAAAATATACAACCCAACGTTCTCCCCCAGTACTATCTTAAAGGAGGCAATGAGGCACAAGGACATCCATGTCTGACTCTGAAGCTGGTTCCGATGGGCCTGGCATGGGGCTCCACAAGGGCCAACCCCAGGCTTCAAATACCAATAAAAAGGGGAGGGGGCAGATGCTCAGGTCATAGCTGGCTGGTCCAGATGCTTCCCGTCTCCTCCCCTCCTCATGCCACTGGTCAAGCCCAGACTCCAAGTACCTGCTATGTGCACAGGGGCAGATGATCAGCTCAGGTCTTATTTAGTGGGCTCAGATGTTCCTGATTTTCTCTCTTCCTCTCAGTAGTGGAGCAGGGGTAGAGAAAGGCAACCATATTCCAAAAGGAACAGAGCTGGTGTTGGTTTTTTTACAAGCATTGGGGGGGGGGGCGATGACCCTACCCCTGCCTTCATGCAGCTGCATAGTAGAAGGATATCACCTTGATTTCAATGGGATTACCCCCTCACAGGTTTGTATTAGATTAATTTGTGTGTGTCAGCAGGGGTAATTTCCTGCCGGAGTGCGTCGGAGCGGCGATCCGGCAATAAGGAGCCCAGGGGTGCCCCCCCCCACTGCCTGGGATTATAAATGCCTTTAGTTCTCTTCCCCAGATGGGGAAGGGAAAGAAAGGCATTTTAAATGTGCCTGGGTTCCCAGCCACTTAGGGAAAATTGGGCAGGGAACCCAGGAATGTCTGCCTACCTGCCCTTTCCTTGCCTTCTCCAGCCAGCCCGCCACGGCAGGTTGGCTGGGGAGGGGAAGGGGAGGCGGGCAGACGTGCCCCCTTCCCCCCCTGAGCCTCTCCGCTTTTGCGGAGAAACGCAGGGAAGGGGGGGGATTTAAATGCCTTTCTTTCCCTTCCCCAGATGGGTTCCCTGTCCGATCTTGAGAAGATCAGGCAGGGAACCCAGGCATGCTTGCTTGCACCTATTTTTCTAGGAAATGACCCCTGTTCGGTATTACTCTCTCCAAACTTGGAGGCATCATCCACTGATGCTGACAGACAGGCAGAGGAAGAAGAGTTGGTTTTTATACCCTGCTTTTCTCTACCTGAAGGGGCCTCAAAGTGGCTTACAATCCCCTTCCTCTCCCCACAGCCGACACCCCTGTGAGGTAGGTGGGGCTGAGAGAGCCCTTTCGAGAACTGCCCTTGAAAAGCAGCTCTGAAAGAACTGTGACTGACCCAAGGTCACCCAGCTGGCTTCATGTGGAGGAGCGGGGAATCGAAACTGGTTCTCCAGATTAGAGTCCGCCGCTCATAACCGCTGCACCACACTGGCCGCTATTAACCACTACACCACACAAGACGTAAGGTCTCCTCCTGCTCTTCAGTACCTCATAACGGAGATTTGATGCTTGAAAGTGCACGCTCTGAAAATCTTGTCGGTCTCTACGGGGCTACTGGATTCAAATCTCGCTCTATTACTTTAGACCAACAAGGCTACCCTCAGAAACGAACTCCTGCTCTCGTGCAGGAAAGAAAAATTGCATCTCTTGAGGCGAGTATGCTAGGCTAGAGGTGCTTGGGGAGTCACCAGGAAATCCTGCCCTTCAAATATAATCTGCACCACAAACTCACCAGGTTGCCGTAAGCCTTTCTAAGATAATAAATGCGAAGCACTTAGAAAAACGTAGCGCACTCAGCAACTGCTAAATCGTACGCTTAGCTTAATATGCGAGCCGGTGTAGTGTGTCAGTCGGAGTGTCGAAGGAGGATCTGGGAGAGCCACGTTCAAATCCCCGCTTTGCCATAGAGGCTCACTGGGTGACCTTGGCCCAGTCATGCCCTCACCCTGGCCTACCTCACAGGGTTGTTGTGAGGATAAAATGGAGGAAAGGAGAAAATATAAGCCGCTTCTGTTCCCCGTCAGAGAGAAAGGCAGGGTATAAGTGAAGTAATAAATAACAAGTGTTATACAGTTGACTGAGATTTGCTAAAGGCACAAGAGCTCTACAGGGAAAGAAACGCTGGCAGCAACCAACTACCTTCTTTGCATGACAATCTTAAGCAGAGCTGCACCAGCTCTAAGCCCACTGAAACCCACCCATTTAAACCGGCATTAACTTGGCCAAGAACCGTATTGTTAGCAGCATATTTGCCCAAAGCGTCCGCTGGGATGCAGAGGTCTATACATTAATGACATGGGTACTTTAATGACATGGGTACTTTAATGACATGGGTACTTTAATGACATGGTCACAGCCTCCCCTTTCCCCATTATGGGGACAATACTACTGGCCCACTTTACAAGGCTGTTGGAATCCCTGCAGCAAGATAAGGTTATGTACACATGCATTTTTCAGAGACCCAAAGGATTCCTCTTGAGTAGCTTCAGAGCCATCTAGGGCCAGCCATCCCGTTTGCAACTGGGGAGGGTCAACTATTTGTGGGAACTCAAAGTCGGGGCCAGACGGCCACAGCCCCCCAGGAAGGACCCCCTGCTTCTAAAACAGGAGGGCCCCGGCGCTATCAACAGTTCAATACGCCACGTGTTCACCCCCTCCGCCATAAATTAATCAGATTTAATTTGTGGTATTGTATTACATTTGTGTCTTGTAAGCCGCCCTGAGCCCGCGTGCGGGGAGGGCGGGGTATAAATGAAATAAAATAAAATAAAGAAATAAGTGGCCGCAGCCCTTCAATGTTGGGCTAATACCTGTGGCCTACCTCACAAGGCTGTAGGCACATGCACACATGTCACCACCAATGTTCCCTCTAAGCTGAGTTAGTGTGAGCTAGCTCAGAGATTTTTAGCCTCCGGCTCACACATTTTTGTCCTGGCTCAGGAAGGATGGCTCCAGAGCAAACTAATTTATGCAGCAGCCAAATCGCTCGCTCACAACTTTAATGCCAGTAGCTCACAAAGGAGAATTTTTGCTCACAAGACTCCACAGCTTAGAGGGAACATTGGTCACCACAAAGGGCACTTTGACGCTCGCTTAAAAAATGCAGCTTCAAACCACTCTAGCCCCCGTTTGCCAGTGGATTTTGCCATTTCACACGGCAAAATCCTGTTGCAAAGTGGACCGAAAGTAGCGCGTGTGTGAAAGCAAGGTCAAGAGCCCTCTACCGCAGCCCAGCATCCTGTTTCCAAGCGCGGCCAGCCAGCCAGCCTCCCTCGACCGGGAGCTCAGCGGCAAGGCCAGACGGTGGCAACAGCCCCAAACAAAGGCGCCAGCGCGGTGGAGGCCCCGGCCGGCCTTACCTGGTATTCGGCGAGCTCTGCGCCGTGGCGCTCGCCCTGCGCCCGCCGCTCCTGCTCCAGGCGCTCGGCCAGCGCGGCCAGTTCGGCGCCGCGGCGCTGGAGCTCCTCGACTTGGCGCCGGCTCTGCAGGTTCCGGGCGCGCAGCTGGTCGGCCTCCTCCCTGCCCAGGCGGCCCTCGAGCTCCTGCAGCGCCCGCAGCTCGGCCTCGTAGCGCTCCAGGCTGTGCTCGCAGCTCCAGCTCAGCACCAGCGCGCAGCTCGCCGCCGCCTCCTCCTCTTCCAGCGCCCGGCGGCTCCGGCGCCCCGGGCGGGCGAGTGGCGGCGGCGGCGGCAGGGCGGGCCG
>NW_015174852.1:480755-486702 GCF_001447785.1 Gekko japonicus
CCACCGCCAGCCGCAGCTCGGCCACCTCCTCCTCGTCCTCCTCCAGCCGGCCGGCGCGGCGCTCCTGCCCGCGCAGCGCCGCCAGCTCCTGCGCCAGGCGCCGGTTCTCCCCCTCCAGCGCCCGCACCCGCCGCACGTAGTCGCCCAGGCGGCCGTTCAGCTCCCGCAGCTCGCTCTCCTCGTCCCACGCGGACCGCTGCATGGCTGCGCCTCGCCAGTCAGCCAGACCCCCGGCGCGTTCGACGGCTCCGGCCTCCTGCCTGCCTCGCCGAGCGCGCTCGCCCCGGCACTGGCGCTGCCGCTTGACTTGCCTGGCTCTGGTGGTCTGGCCCCGGCTGGGTGTGGAGGAGGAGGAAGAGGCGGAGGTGGGGAAGTCCGCGGCGGCCGGAGAGCGGCCCCTGCTGGATGCGCGCCCCTTCAATGGCACAGCCATGGGCACCCACATGGCTCCACAGCAGCCCCGTAGCTAGGGAATTCTTTGGGAGGGGGCCTTGGGGGGCCTGCCAGCTAATTAAATGGAAGTACAGTGCAGGTGGTAAGTTGGAGCACTTGGGGGGCAGCCCCAGAGGGAGGGGCCCCAGAAGAAACACAAGGGGGCCGGGCCCCGTGGGCCCCATGTTAGCTACGGGCCTGGGCACCACCCTCTGAAGGGGGCAGTGGCTCTGGCCGGCCTTTACCGATTCCCCCCTGCAAATTATTCCTTTTATTTCCTCTCCAATAGGGACCGGTGTTCCCTCTAAGCTGAGTTAGTGTGAGCTAGCTCAGAGTTTTTTAGCCTCCAGCTCACACATTTGTGTCTCCGCTCAGGAAGGATGGCTCCAGAGCATGCGCTTCAAGTGGGGTTTTTATAACTCTATGGATTAACATCTTATCTTGGGTTTGTCAGAGAGCGATTTATTCTAAGCTGGCTTTTCTTCCCTTTGAGCTGCGGGTGGAGGGACGGAGCGTTTGGTGCAAGGACATAAGAAGAAGAGGGAGAGACATTAAATCTCATTAGGGCTGGGCTCTTTTTGTAGAAAAAGCCTAGCAGGAATACATTAGCATAATAGGCCACACCCAACAGCAGGAACTCATTCCAATTGGCTACATTAGGGGCGTGTGGCCTAACATGCAAAGGAGTTCCTGCTACAAAAAAGCCCTGGGTTTGGACAACAAGCAAGGTAAACAGAATAAGAAGCAAAGGTGGGTGTGGCTGGATGACCACACTTCTGGCAACATGGGGGAGTGGCCTAATATGCCAATGAGCTGTGCTGTCAGGGGTGTGGCCTAATATGCTAATGAGCTTCTGCTGTTGGGTGTGGCCTATTATGCTAATGAGTTCCTGCTGGGCTTTTTCTACAAAAAGAGCCCTGTGAGCAGTGACTCCCGAAAGCTCCTCCCCTGCCAGGAATTTGGTTAGTCTCTCAGGTGCTCCTGGACACTTGGCCTTTTCTACTGCTCCAAAGTGGCTGATGTCACTCTTCTTCTGTGTCTCATCCTCACAACAGTCCTGTGAAGTAGGTCAAGATGGGCAGTAGAAAAGAACCCAGGAGCACCTGAAAGACTAACTGATTTCTGTGGAGCCTGGAAGTCCAGATTCCCCAAACCTTTGATTGTTCAGACCCAGGAGGACCAGGGAAAACATAAATGTGTCCTGAGGCATTTGGCAGTGGAGTCTGGGGAGGGCAGGGCTGGTATCATACCATCGACTCCATCCTCCAAAACAGCCACTTTCTCTTTGGCCAGAAATCAGCTGTAATTCCAGATCTCCCGGCCCCACCTGGGGATTGGCAGCCATACTCTCATCCCCCAACTCTTTAAGAAGAAGAAGAGATTGGATTTCGGGGGGGGGCCTGCGGAACTGCATAAGGTCCCGCAGGGCCCGGATCTCCCCTGGGAGCTCGTTCCACCAGGTAGGAGCCGCCACCGAAAAAGCCCTGGCCCTGGTCGCAGCTAGTTTAGCATCCTTGGGGCCCGGGATGACCAACAAATTTTGGGGCCCTGACAGTAGTGCTCTTGGGGGAACATTGTAAAGAAGTGCATAAATAACTGAGGGTGCTGGGAGTGGGGAAGAAGAAAAGAGATGACATTACCTCTTAGTAGTAAGATTTAAAGGTATCTTTGAGTGTTATAAATGAGAAAGTAACAGCAGTCACCAAATGTGTAATTGCTATATCTCAGGATTGTCATTGGTTTTTCAGCACTCTCTAGCACTCACTGATTCTCTTTTGTAATTGTGAGGGTTATAAAGTTAATTTTGGGATGTGTAAACCATGGAGGAACAAGAAACCTTACCAATACACTTACTTCACTACCCAACGGAGTCTCAGAGCAGCTTACAACCTCCTTTCCCTTCCCCTCCCCACAACAGGCACCCTGTGAGGTAAAAGAAGAAGAAGAAGAGATTGGATTTATCCCCCGCTCTTCACTACCCAAAGGAGTCTCAGAGCGGCTCACAAACTCCTTTCCCTTCCCCTTCCCATAACAGACATCCTGTGAGGTGGGTGGGGCTGAGAGAGCTCTTGACAGAAACGGCTCTTTTTCAAGAACAGCTCTTATCAGAACTACGGCTTGCCCAAGGTCATCCAGCCAGGGGCAAGTGGAGGAGTGGGGAATCAAACCCGGCTCTCCCAGATTAGAGTCCGCGCACTTAACCACGACACCAAACCAGTCTCTCCCATCTGCAATATGGGAACCAGGGATTGTATGCAGCCACTCTGACCAACCAAACTTGAAGGCGCCTCCCTCCAGCAAAAGCACAGAGTGGTTCTTCCACCATAAAATATTTACAATTCTTGTGCCTTGGTAGCCCCCCCACACACACACAAATATTCAACCGAACGTGTCGAAAGTTTGTTCCAGCCCTTCCGCAAAACTTAGTCCTGGGATCACAGATCAGTTTCCAGCTCCAGGTCGGGGAATTCCTGGATATTTGGGGGTGGAGCCTAGGGAGGGTGGAGTTTGGGGAGGAGAGGAACCTCAGCGGAGTATAGTTCCATAGAGGCCACCCTCCAGAGCAGCCGGTTTTCCCAGGGGAAGTGATGTCTGTGGTCTGGAGTTGTAATTCCAGGAGATCTCTGGGCCCACTGGGGGGCCCCGTCACAGTTCTTCTCTCTCTTCCAGCAGGCATCTTGGCAAAAAATCCTCGGCCGGGCCCTTCTCAGCCCTCCTGGGCCTTCCTCTCCAACCCTCCAATCTTCACTCCGTTAGAGCAGCAACTGCAGCACAGGGCAGGGTGCCAGCCTACAATTCCCAGGACGCTTTGCTCCTATCGGCCAATACCTCTCTGAGCCTTCACCTGTTGTGGATCCAAAAAAGGGGGGAAAGACTAGCGTCACAGAAGTCCCAAATATACAAATTCCACTAGTAGAAAACACCATCAAAATTGCCAAACAATATATTAAACAATTATAAAGTTGGTGGTGTCACAACAACAACATGAGTGCATACTGTAACCATTTCCTGCTGGAGCGCACAGGAGCAGAGCTCCGGCAGTAAAGAGCCCAGAGGGTGGGCACATGCAACAAGCCCCGCCCCCTGCTCCCAGCAGCCCCAGGCCACAAGGAGCAAGAAGCAGCCAGGTAAGTTGCAGAGCCCATTCCCCCTCCCCCGGATAGCAATCCAAAACAGTCCAGTGGCACCTTTAAGGCCAAGGTTTATTCAGGTACAAGCTCTCCCTCCTCTGCGAGGACAGATCTGCATGTCCCCCCCCCAATAGCTAGCAATTCAAAACATTCCAGTGGAGCCTGAGCGGTGGGTGTTGCCTTCTGACACACTTCCGGTGATGTCAGGGGGCGTGGCATATGTAGATAAGTTATGCTAATGAGCTCCTGCACCTCTTTTTCTATGAAATGACCTCTGCATAAGATACAATATTTCCTCCTTTGTAGATAAGGGTTATAACTTGTAATCAGTGTAACTTGATAGGAGGAGTCCACATAGTCATAATATTGTCCAAACAGCCTTTGCAAAGGAACCCGTTCTAGATACTTAGAAGACTCGTTTCCTTCAACTTCTTCAGTTTGCCAGCTGTGTAAGTGGAACTGTAAAGAGATTTACACAAATGCCTAACTTTGAAAACACATATAAAAAACAGAATTGTTTTTAAAGAGACCTGCCTGAATCTTTGAGAACCTATGATTCGCTTCTTACACTATGAACCTTTTGGTCTGTTGAAATGGCTCCCTCCGGCTGAAATCAGGGCGAGTGTATTTTTCAGGCAGGTCTCTGGACACTGGCTCTGAGACGCTTTGGATGGTGGAATCTATGGCAATACGCCCCACTGAGTTCCCTCGTCTCCCCTTGTCCTGAGGCTCCATCCCAAATCTCCAGGAATTTCCCAACCTGTTGGCCACTCTACCTGCTTCAGGCGCCCCAGGAGGGTCTTCTTGGTTGTGGCACCAAATTAATAGAACTCTCTCCCCTGGGTTATTTGGCTGCCCCCTTCTTTCCCTGCCTTCCACTGGCGGGTGAAGACTTTTTTGTTTTGTCTGGCGTTTCCTCATTGATCCTTCCTTCCTGCCCTGTTTTTTTTAAAATGGTTGTTTTTAAAATGTTTTTGTATGTGTTTTTTACCTTTGGTTTTAAATTGCTTTTATGGTTGTTTTGTAATGTTCTGATCATGACTTGGCTGGCCCTGTTTGGGAGGAAGGTGGGATTTAAATTCTGTGAACGAATAATGCCACCATTAACCCGTGCATGTGTTAAAATGAGATCGGTAAGAAAACCTTGGGCCGCAGTGGCTCAGAGGTTATGACGCTGAGCTGCAGGCTGGAAGGTCGGTAGCTCGGCAGTTCAAGACCCGAGTGCTGCATGACGGAGTGAACTCCCGTCTCTGGTCCCAGCTCCTGCCAACCTAGCAGTTCGAAATCAAGAAATTGTGAACAGATAAATAGGTACCACTTCGGTGGGAAGGTAACAGCGTTCCGTGCGCCTTGGCATTAAGTCATGCCAGCCACATGCCCACGGAGAAGTCTTTGGACAGCGCTGGCTCTTCGGCTTGGAAATGGAGATGAGCACCGCCCCTTAGAGTCGGATTTGACTAACTTTCGAGTCAGGGGAAACCTTAAGAAAAGCTTATGCACCAAATCAGAACCAGGATGTTTTCTTTAAAGAATTAAGAAAGGTATTCATACTAAAAGAGAGCAGGAATATTTGTATTATAGAGGACTAGAAATAAGGCCCGTTGTGGAAATAAATGCAACGGGATCTAGAAAGAGGCTCTGGGAGAGTGCTCTGGCTTTGGGCAAACAGTGTCAGTCTGCTTTTAAAACATGAACCTGGGACCTGCACACCACCAGAATACAGCAGATTCCATATGCAACTGACATTCCAACTGCCTTGCGGGGGGGGGAGTTTGAGGTGTGGAATGGAGTGAAGTCCAATCAGCTTCCATATGCAAAAGACCAGGTTGTCGCAGCAGTTGTGGTGTGGGCGGGACCCGGGCTTTGCCTTCTGATTGGTGGCGATATATGCTGAGGAGCAGTGCCATCAGCCATACACTAAGGGAGTGCATTTTAGAATTAGAACTTTGGCACCCACTATTCAATTATATATAAGGAGAGATTAATTTTTGATAAAGATATGGATAGGAAGAATCAGAAAAATACAAGAACGGGGGCTATACTTACCAAAACCTTCCTTCAAATTGTGGAAGAATATAACCTATTAGACGCATGGAGAACCAGGAATATAAATATGAAAAACTATACATTTTACTCGACAAGACACAATTCTTGGTCGGGAATAGACATGGCATGTGTATCCACATCAATGTTAAAAGATTTATTAGACTCTGAAATACTTCCAAATATATACGCCGATCATAACCCTATACTGCTGACTTTTAACGATATACCTAAAAAAAAAATAATCCCAGAGCCAGGAGGCAACATCAAGGGAAGGCCTTGGCCTCTGTGCCCTGTTGTTGGCCCTCCAGAGGAACTGGTTGGCCTCTGTGTGAGACAGG
>NW_015174852.1:487604-499989 GCF_001447785.1 Gekko japonicus
GGCCCCTGTGTGAGGCAGGATGCTGGACTAGATGGACCCTCACTGGTCTGATCCAGCAGGGCTCTTCTGAGGTTCCTATCAGGGGAAGGCCTCGGCCTCTCTGCTCTGTTGTTGGCCCTCCAGAGGAACTGGTTGGCCACTGTGTGAGACAGGATGCTGGACTAGATGGACCCTCATTGGTCTGATCCAGCAGGGCTCTTCTGGTTTTCTTATCAGGGAAAGGCCTCGGCCTCTCTGCCCTGTTGTTGGCCCTCCAGAGAAACTGGTTGGCCCCTGTGGGAGACAGGATGCTGGACTAGAGGGACCCTCATTGGTCTGATCCAGCAGGGCTCTTCTGATGTTCTTATCAGGGGAAGGCCTCGGCCTCTCTGCCCTGTTGTTGGCCCTCCAGAGGAACTGGTTGGCCACTGTGGGAGACGGGATGCTGGACTAGATGGACCCTCACTGGTTTGATCCAGCAGGGCTGTTCTAATGTGCTTATGTTCAAAGGATGGCTTTTTAAAAAGGGGTTATTTTGCTATATTCCCCTTGAGAGGCTGACCCACACACACCACTGCCGCCTCTTACCCAGCATCGTGTGTGTCTGTGTGTGTTTTTAAGAAGGTTGCCGGCACATTTCCACGTCCGCCTCTAGATGGAGCATTCTGTTCATCCTCGGTTTTTTACACTCCGGGTATCCCCCCCCCCAAGTGTAGCTGCTCCAGAGCAGTTTGCTTGGGGGGTGGCGGAGAAAGGACGATCAGAAAAGTGCAACAGAATTCTGGAAACTACTCAAGTTCAAGTTTAGTTTATTGTCTTAGCTTGGCCATAACAACACAAAATCAATCAAAGCACAACCAACAGTATACATCAGTAACTTACAGTAAGTCCTAGACCCAGTCTTATCTTTTTCGCCGCCAGTGCAAACAAAGCCATTCTGCTAGTAACATGTGCACTGGAAACTACTCACTTGTATTATAAACACTGTACAACAGATTCAGGTGGGTAGCCGTGTTGGTCTGAAGGAGCAGAAAGAAATTTGAGTCCAGTGGCACTTTTAAGACCAACAAAGTTTTATTCTGGGTATACCGGTAAGCGTTTGTGTGCACGCGAAAGCTTATACCCAGAATAAAACTTTTGTCGGTCTTCAAGGTGCCTCTGGACTCAAAAGTTGTTCTGCTGTACAACAGAGTGGTCAAAAACTTATTTTGCAGATTTGTGGACTTCTCTGTGATCTGGCTGCAGATAACATCAGGTACATGGCTCCCTAGTCATCAAATCACCGCAGACTGTGACTGCAGCCATGAAATTAAAAGACGCCTGCTCCTTGGGAGGAAAGCGATGGGGAACCTAAACAGCATGATAAAAAGTAGAGACATCACCCTGCCAACAAAAATACGCATGGTCCAAGCAATGGTATTCCCAGTAGTCATGTATGGCTGCGAGAGTTGGACTATAAGGAAGGCCGAGTGCCGAAGAATAGATTCTTTTGAACTATGGTGCTGGAGAAGACTCTTGAGAGTCCCTTGGACTGCAAGAAGAACAAATCAGTCAATCCTAAAAGAAATCAACCCTGACTGTTCCCTGGAAGGCCAGATCATGAAACTGAAGCTCAAATACTTTGGCCACCCAATGAGAAGGGAGCACTCACTGGAGGAGACCCCGATGCTGGGAAAGATTGAAGGTCAAAGAAGACGGGGACGGCAAAGGATGAGATGGTTAGACAGTGTCATAGATGCAACGAATATGAAGTTGAGCCAACTTCAGAGGACGGCGGAAGACAGGAGGACCTGGCGGGAGCTGGTCCATGGGCTCGCAAAGAGTCGGACTCGACTGTGCGACTGAACGACAACAACAAGGTGCTATTGGACTCGTGCTCTTTTCTACTGCTACAGAAAGACCAACAGGGCGACCCATCTTGATCTATGCCCTTGTAACTCCCTTTCCCCAGAGTTGAGGTCTGCCCCCCCCCCCCCCCCCGCCCTGCGCCGGATCTCCAGAAACAGCAGTTCCCTGCACTTAAAGTAAACCGTGGAGGATGATTTTCTCATATGGTCTTGATTTACTTTTCTATTGCTGCTTCTATTGCAGATTCCCGGAAACGTTTCATTTCCCCCAGGCTTTTGGTCGATGTTGTTGTGTTTTTTGTCGTTTGTTTTTGTTCTTGGGTCTGCAGGGCACTGAAAAAAGGCAGATACCCAACCAACAAAAAACTGGAAACAAGAGACGTTGAGGTATGTATGGACGTACCCTCTACATCAAATACATTTGATGCTTAATACGTAAATATCCATTAATAAACACACAGGAAGCATAACAAAATAATAACAACATATAAAACCTTCATGTTGTCAAAACCAAACACGTTTCGACAAAGTGGTCGTCATCAGTGGCTCACAAAAGATACTGCCGATTCCTGTGTTGAAAATACACATCAAACATTGATTGCACACAGGATGTGCAGAATTACAGCATCAGTAATATGAATTGTGCATGCAAATGTGCTTAATTCTTTCTAAGAAGCGTTGAGATGTCACTCAGGGAATGAAGGATACATACTTGTAAATATAAAATCAGAACACATCGTTTCCAAGGTACACTGCCTCTGAACATGGAGGTTTCATTTAGCCACCACAGCTAATAGCAGTTGATAGATCTCCATGAGTTTAAGTACACTTTGAGGAGCTGCGGTGGCTCAAGTGGTTAAGACGCTGAACTGCAGGCTGTGGAAGGGCAGTAGTTCAGCAGTTCGAGATCCGAGTGTGCCGCATGATGGAGTAAGCTCCCATCTCTAGTTCCAGCTCCTGCCAACCTAGCAGTTCGAAAGCAAGAAATTGCAAGTAGATAAATAGGGACCACTTTGGTGGGAAGGAAACAGCGTTCCGTGCGCTTTGGTGTTTAGTCATGCCGGCCACATGACCACAGAAATGTCTTCGGACAGCGCTGGCTCTTCGGCTTTGAAACGGAGATGAGCACCGCAACCCTAGAGTCGGACTCGACTGGCTTTCGAGCAAGAGAACCTTTACGTTTTTATACACTTTGAGGCGGGGAATTCCATAACTGAATGGTGCATTTTGTCTCTCCTGAAACGACAACCCATTAAATTCAGTGACTGTATCCACATTCAACCATGATGGGAGGGAGAGAGAAGGTTTCTCTCTCTACTTTCTCAGTAACAAACACCCTTTAATTACGGTTGCCAACCTCCTTGTGGGGCCTGGAGATCTCCCAGGATTAGAACTGATCTCCAGATGACCAAGATCATTTCCCCCGGGAGAAAATGGCAGCTTTGGAGCGGGTACTGTATGGGATTATACCCAGCTGAGGTCCCCCCTCCTCCAAACCCTCTCCTCCCCAGGCCCCATCCCCCAGACTCCAGGGATTTCCCCACCTGGAGATGGAAATCCTACTTTCCATAGCTTTATCATCACCCCCCCCTTTTCTTTCTGTACAGAAAGCCAGGACTCCATCACCTTTCCTCACAGGGAAAGCATTTCAACCCTTTGATCATGTTGGTTGCTCTTTTCCACAAGGTTTTCCATCCCTGCAGGATCTCCGGCTCATGTGGAGCTGCGGTGGCTCAAGTGGTTAAGACGGTGAACTGCAGGCTGTGGAAGGTCAGTAGTTCAGCAGTTCGAGACCCGTGTTGCCGCATGACAGAGTGAGCTCCCGTCTCTAGTTCCAGCTCCTGCCAACCTAGCAGTTCGAAAGCAAGACATTGCAAGTAGATAAATAGGTACCACTTCGGTGGGAAGGTAACAGCGTTCCGTGCGCCTCGGTGCTTAGTCATGCCGGCCACATGACCACAGAGACGTCTTCGGACAGCGCTGGCTCTTCGGCTTTGAAACGGAGATGAGCACCGCAACCCTAGAGTCGGACTCGACTGGCTATCAAGCAAGGGCACCTTTACCTTTACCTTTAGTAGAACCATAACACAGGCTTCCAAATATAGCTTTACACCACAGATTTATATGAGGATATTTCGATAGAATTCTCTTTTCTTTTCTCTCTTGCGTATGCTTCGTTCCTTTAAATTCCAGCCATCATCTGATATAATTCAGACGATCAAGCATCAATCCATACATCAGTAAATATAAAATCAGAATATTTAGGGGGGGGGGATTGGTTGTTTCTTGTTCTGTAATTACGCAGAGTACCAAACTGATTGGCCAGCTTGGCTAAGACATTCCTCCTCCCCCCCCAACTTGGTGGGGTTTATCCTACAGTTGCTTTCTGTTTAAAGGTACAAGTAACTTAATGTTCCCCTTGCAGCTTACAAGGTCAGTGGTGGGGAAGAGCAGTTTGCGGAAAATAAAAGAACAATTTCCACAAGAAAAGGTTCTTGTCAAGCTAGATGTAAAGGCGCATAGAACTCTTCCAGTTATAAACAGCCCTGTGACGTTGACTTAAATATCTCACTTGTTTGAACAGAGGAGCTTTAAAAAGTCCGAGCCGGGGTGTCATATGGAATGTTTCGCGGTGGTGTGTAACATTTCACATTCCTGTATGAGGTCTGAGAAAGAAAGACTCGCACCCACCGGTTGGCCTTTCATGCGGGTTTCTCAAGGTGTCGCAAAAAAGCCTTTTGTAGATCTTTAAAATATTTGGGGCCTCTCCTGCCCCAACACCCCCCCACACCTCCAATTCTGAATGAAGGGGAGCTGTAAAAACCCACAGTTATAAAAGTTTACAGGAATGCGCAGATCTGCAGCAGAAGTGCGCCCCACGGAGAAAGTCAATGCGACTGCAAAACATATGCAGCTCATTTGTGGAGAGAAAGTCTCTTTTTGTGTGAATGTGTGTTTGTCTGTTACCAGCCATACTTGGAAATCCTGTCGGTTGGGTGGAAGGCGTCGAAACAGATGTGAATAGCCTGCAAGGGCAGGGGAAGAGATTTAATAAATCAATCAACTAATGACCAAATCCACAGGGTTGGGAACAACTGCCTTAGAAAGGCGCAAGAACAGCCCTGAAACAATCTTGTGCGTTAAAGTCTTTGTATAGTTTCAGAGGCCAACCTAGCAGTTCGAAAGCAAGAAATTGTAAGTAGATAAATAGGTACCACTTCGGTGGGAAGGTCACAGCGTTCTGTGCGCCTTGGTGTTTAGTCATGCCGGCCACATGACCATGGAAAGGTCTTCGGACAGCGCTGGCTCTTCGGCTAGGAAACGGAGATGAGCACCACAACCCTAGAGTCGGATTGGACTGGCTTTCGAGCAAGGGACCCTTTACCTTTACCTATAGTTTCAGAGATCAAAGTTTTTATATCGTTTCAGAGGGCAGGCATGTTGATTTGCAGTAAAGCAGCTATGTTCAAGTCCAGCTGCACCTTCGACACCAACAAGAGCTTCGGGGTATTAGCTTTCGAGCGTCAAAGTAGAGTTATGACTCTCTAAAGCTTATACCATGAAACCATTGTTGGTCTCCAAGATGCCTCTGGACTCGAATCCAAGTCTTTATAGATCATGAATGTTTTAGAACGGTACTTGATTGCCTTCTTTCCTCTAGCGTCTTATTTGTTTACGTATGTTTCAGCTCACAAAAGTCAACCTCTTTCTGTGTATTTTTTTTTAAACTATGTCAACCAATCAGAGCCAAAGTGAACATTACTGGCATCCGCATGTATAACATTCCCCGAGGCAGTGAGTGTCACTGGAGAAATGATGGGAGGGGGAGAAGGGGCTACGCATCCCTCCAGCTGCTTTGCTGCCCAAAAGTCATGAGGAATCACATTGGAGTTGTTTATTATCTGCATGGAGGTGGGGTGGGGGGGTCGACCGAATTTTATGTCTGAGCGGTTCCTTTTTTGCCCAATAGGTGGCACCACATGTTAAGAACTTAGCCAATGCCGGGCAAGCAATTCAGGCGCTGTTCCTTCCAAAAAAACCAGGGGAAACCAGGACTCTGTTATTTTTAAATGCTCACACAACACACCTGAATTCTTGCTAATCATGTGCTTGACGCTGCTGAGAATGCTTTTGTACGGCAATAAAAACTTCTTTGAGCCACTTTCCTACTCAGGGTGTGGATGCCAGGGACGCAAAGATTAAAAAGCGCAGGAGAGTCCCTGGTTGGTACACAACACGGAGATCAGTTGCAATTCTGGGAGCTCTCCAGGCCTCACCTGGAGGGTGGTAACCCTCCCTGCCACATTTACAGTCCCGGGTCCCCCCAATTTTAGCATCTTGCCTTGGGGAGGGCCCATAGCTCAGCAGTAGAGCCTCTCCTTTGCACATTGCGAGTCCCGGGTTCGGTTCCTGCCATCTCCCATTAAGGAACTGGAAGCAGTTGTTGAACAGGTGGGTGGACAGTGGAGAGCAGCTTGCCAACCCCCCCCCCAGGCCGCCTGTCTTCTTATCACCTAGTGTGGGAGGGGGAGAGAGTGAACACCTTCACCAGTTGAGGACAACGGGACCCCCGTTGGGGAGAAAGGTGGGGTATAAATGCAGGGGTCATTTCCTTCCCCAGATGGGGAAGGGAAAGAAAGGCATTTTAAACATGCCTGGGTCCCCTGCCCGATCTTGAGAAGATCGGGCAGGGAATCCAGGCATGCTTGCATACCCGTCCTTTGTCAGCGGGTGTGGCACATGCAAATGAGCTATGCAAATGAGCTCCCGCGCCTCTTTTTCTATGAAACGATCCCTGTATAAATGAATAAAATGAAATCAATGCCAGCCCGGTCCAGCGTCTTCCTCACACAGGATGTGCCACCCTAAAATGCTGTCCAAGATCCTTGTCAGTAAGCAGGGTTTCCTAGGCCAACAAGTAGGGTTGCCAAGTTGAAAAATCGCCGCGGCGGAGGACTCCTGTCCGGTGACTGGTGCGCGCACTGCACACACGTCATCTGGAAGTGACGTTAGGATGCCAGGCACGCTGGGGGCGGGGCCACGACCATCGGAGGGAAAACCATAGAGTGCCCGGCGTGGTCGCGTCACTTCCGGGTGACGCGCACGTCGGAGTGGGGATCCCCCCGGGGCCCGATCCGCCGGCGGCGGGGAACGGGCCTCTGGGGGGACTTGGGAAGCCTACCAACAAGCAGGTCTTCCTCAAGGGCTGCCCAGAGCTAGAAAGGCTTAAAGCCGCTGTCTGTTCTGAACCGCCTCTCAACCATTGGCAGTCAAGGTCATCTTCTCAACAGTTAGGCCACACCATTTTATTAACTGTGTTCGATTCCAGAGTTCCCAGAACTTAATCTGTAATAAAGCGTCCCCTCCCCACATCAAATTGCATTATGCTGTTTCTATTGATCTTGTTCAGGGCCCTCAGCGTGTGGTTTATGTTCATTGCTTGGTAATGTGCCGGCCCTGTTTATTTCCTCGCTCCTGCATGTCCTCTTGGAAGCCTGGCTCTGTAATTGAAAGGGGGGGGGGCTTCATTACTGACGCAAGGCTGGGTTTATCGTTCCAAAATTGGATTGTCCCTTCTCCTGTCCAAATTAAGCACGCCCGGTTCGAAGAAGCTGAGATCCCGTTGTCTCCGTGTTAAGTACGAGACTCAGCACAGCTAGTGAACAGTGAGTCAGCTCTATTAACGAAGTCAGAGGAAATCATGAACGAGACAAAAACATAGAGCAACAGGCTCTCGTTTAAACCGTCCGGGCTTAGGTAGCCACGCCCACAAGTCAGCTAACAACCAATCACTATTTACGAATAAGGTCCAATCAGAGTGCTTCCCTCCAGAACGTTGCGCAGCTCTGATTGGTGTATTTACAATCCTGTCTCGGAACTCAAGCTAATGCAGAACTTAATACATAACAATTCCTCCCCACCCCATAAGAACATAAGAGACGCCAATGTTGGATCAGGCCAAAGGCCCATCCAGTCCAACACTCTGTGTCGCACAGTAGCCAGAAATACCAGTGCCATCAAGAGGTCCACCAGTGGGACGGAACAACCTGGGAACACACGTAGTCTTTCAGATAAGCAGGCGGCTGCTTACTCCGTTGTGACCGTCTTAAAGTTACAGCTGGGGGATTGGTTGGATGTTCCCTGTTGTTAGGGCTATCCTGAATACCTTCTGGGCAAGTTGTCTGAAACCTGTCTTCAGACTGGTAACTGGGTTCAGTTGTGATACTGGGTGGTTCTCCCTCGTGGGAGTTGTCTGAGCTCAGGAGCTCTACCCGTTTGTCCGGTTCGGGTACGTCGACCACCGCAGTATTCGGCTCAGGGTCTACCTCAGCCCACCGTTTTCTCAATTGGTCGATGTGCCGTTTGAAGACACGACCATCTGTTAGCCGTACTGTGTAAGTACGCAAACCCAGGACCTTGGTTACCATTGCCGGCAACCAACGACGCCCTCCCGCATAGTTCCTGGCATACACCAACTCTCCCTCCTCAAAACCCCTGGTATGGTCAGTGACTCACTGTGTGGGGGTCTGGATGTTGTTAAGTCCGGGTGCATGCGGTTGAGGAGAGTTGTTAAGTGCCAGCACATTAACGTCTCTTCTGGGCTCCGCCCCATCACTGAGTGCGGCGTGACGTGCTGGTGCAGGAGGAACGACGCCATCTTTTGGCTCCAGTTGACCTGCACCAGTCGGCTAAGAGTCTCCTTAGTGGTCCGCACCATTCTTTCGGCCTGCCCATTGGTTGCCGGATGGAATGGTGCGGACGTGCTATGCTGTATTAGGTTTGCCGCCAAAAAATCCTGGAACTCGGAGGCAGTAAAACAAGTCCCGTTATCAGACACAAGAGTGTCCGGCAGTGTTCCCTCTAAGCTGAGTTAGTGTGAGCTAGCTCACAGTTTTTTAGCCTCTGGCTCACACATTTTTGTCTTAACTCAGGAAGGAACATAAGAGACGCCAATGTTGCATCAGGCCAAAGGCCCATCCAGTCCAACACTCTGTCACACAGTGGCCAAAAATACCAGTGCCATCAGGAGGTCCACCAGTGGGGCCAGGACATTAGAAGCCCTCCCACTGTTGACCCCCCGTAGCACCAAGTACTCCTTTTATCCGTTCTAACCTGACCACTCAGCAATTTCATGGAGTGCCCACGAGTTCTTGTATTGTGAGAAAGGGAGAAAAGTACCTCTTTCTCTACCTGCTCTATCCCATGCATAATCTTATAAACCTCAATCATGTCACCCCTCAGTCGTCGTTTCTCCAAGCTAAAGAGCCCTAAGCACCTTAACCTTTCCTCATAGGGAAAGTGTTCCAACCCTTTTATCATTCGAGTTGCCCTTTTCTGCACTTTTTCCAAAGCTATAATATCCTTTTTAAGGTGTGGTGACCAGAACTGCACACAGTATTCCAAATGAGGTCTCACCATTGATTTATATAGGGGCATTATGATATTGGCTGATCTGTTTACAATACCCTTCCTAATAATCCCCAGCATAGCATTGGCCTTCTTTATTGCAGTCACACACTGTCTCAACATTTTCAGTGAGTTATCCACTACAACTCCAAGATCTCTCTCTTGATCAGTCTCTGCCAGTTCAGACCCCATCAACGTGTATTTATAGTTAGGATTTTTGGCTCCAATGTGCATCACCTTGCACTTGGCCACATTGAACCCCATTTGCCATGTTGACGCCCACTCGCCCAACTTTGACAGATCCCTTTGGAGTGCCTCACAATCCTCACTGGTTTTCACCACCCCGAACAACTTTGTATCATCCGCAAATTTAGCCACTTCACTGCTTACTCCCATCTCCAAATCATTAATGAACAAGTTAAAAAGCAGTGGACCAAGTACTGATCCCTGCGGTACCCCACTGCTTACCACCCTCCACTGAGAAAATTGCCCACCTACACTCACTCTCTGTTTTCTATGAACTAGCCAGTTTTTGATCCATAAAAGGACTTGTCCTTCTATCCCATGATTTTTGAGCTTACTTAGGAGCCTTTGATGAGGAACTTTATCAAAAGCTTTCTGGAAGTCAAGGTAAATAATATCTATTGGATCCCCCTTGTCCACATGTTTGTTCACCCCCTCAAAGAACACTAACAGGTTAGTGAGACAAGATCTTCCCTTACAGAAACCGTGCTGAGTCTGCCTCAATAGGTTTTGTTCATCTATGTGCCTACTAATTCTTTCCTTAATAATGGTTTCCACCAATTTACCCGGTATCGACGTCAGACTGACTGGCCTGTAATTTCCCGGATCTCCTCTGGAACCCTTTTTAAAGATGGGAGTGACATTAGCTACCTTCCAATCCTCAGGAATGGAGGCAGATTTTAAGGAAAGATTACATATCTTTGTCAGGAGATCTACAAGTTCACATTTGAGTTCTTTCAGAACTCTCGGATGTATGCCATCTGGGCCTGGTGATTTATCAGTTTTTAAGTTGTCTATCAGTTTTAGGACCTCCTCTCTCATCACCTCAATCTGACTCAGGTCTTCCAACACCCCTCCTGAAATCAGTGGTTCTGGAGTGGGCAAGCACTTCTCATCTTCCACAGTGAAGACGGAGGCAAAAAATGCATTTAGCTTCTCAGCCATTTCCCTATCATCCTTCAATACTCCTTTTACCCCTTGGTCGTCCAAGGGCCCCACTGCCTCCCTGGCTGGTTTCCTGTTTCTAATGTATTTGAAGAAAGTTTTATTGTTGGTTTTTACGTTTTTTGCTATATGCTCCTCATATTCCCTTTTTGCCTGCCTGACCTCAGACTTGCATTTTATTTGCCATAGCCTGTGTTCCGTTTTATCAGCCTCACTGTGACTAGCTTTCCACTGCTTAAAGGAATTCTTTTTACTTTTTACAGCCTCCATTACTCTGTTTGTTAACCATGCAGGCTTTTTCCTATACCTGTTTGTGCCTTTCCTAACCTGCGGAATATATATTTTTTGAGCTTCTAGGATCGTAGTTTTAAATAGATCCCAAGCTTCCCCAATTGTTTTGACCCTTTCTACTTTTCCTTTCAGTTTCCTCCCCACGTGTCCCCTCATATCAGAGAAATTACCCCTTTTAAAGTTAAAAATGGTTGTGTGAGTCTTTTTGGCCAATTCTCTATTTGTACAAATGATGAACTCAACAACATTATGATCACTGTTTCCAAGCGGTGCAATCACTTTTACATCTCTCACCAGGTCTTGAGTGTTACTTAGGACCAAATCTGGGTCTCAGTTTTCTGGGAGAAAGCCTGGTCTTGTAAATTGTATTCAACAAATTAATACCACCCCCTTCTCCAAATGCGCTCACTGGTTCTGTTTTGCCCATTTTATTATATATTTATTGTTAATTTATTAAAACCTTGTTACCCCCACCTTCCCTCTTGGTCCAAGGCAGTTTGCAACAAGAGTTAAAACATCCCCAGCTAAAACCAAAGATCAAAGAGCAAGCCCAAAACTCCTCCCCCTCTTAAAAAGATCCTTGCCATTGAACCCCCCCCAAGAATGGGTTGAATGTGGGGGGGCCTTTAACCCTTTCGGGGCCTTTTACCCTTTCCTCTCTGTGTGTTTTTTCATTACAAAAAGGTATTACCCTTTGGGGGGGGGACTTACAAAAAGTATCCCACAAGCAGCATTTTGTTACAGCTTTCCGGAATTATTTGTTTTTGTTTGTCTGTGTTAATTTATGTTTCGCCCAAGACATCGTAAAAATTCCAATACATTATTAAACACGCAAGCAACTAAAATACTATAAAACATTATTCATATTCATAGATTTCAAACTGGTGCCATTTTCTTCTTCTTAATCTGGGCCACCTAGAGATGGTCAATTTCAGCGGGGGGGAGGGGGAAGCGAGATTTTATTGGATGCCCGCCGCCTCAAGCAAAGGCCTGGTGGAACCGCTCCGTTTTACAGGCCCTGTGGAATGGTGGTAAGCAATGTTCCCTCTAAGCTGTGGAGTATTGTGAGCAAAAATTCTACTTTGTGAGCTACTGGCATTAAAGTTGTGAGCGAGTAATTTGGCTACTGCATAAATTAGTTTGCTCTGGAGCCATCCTTCCTGAGCTAAGACAAAAATGTGTGAGCCAGAGGCTAAAAAAACTGTGAGCTAGCTCACACTAACTCAGAGGGAACACTGGTCAGGAGCCCTTCAGAAACGGAAAGTGAATTATGTGCTGAACCATGCAAGTAGCTTGTCAAATATACACCAAAACATTTCTGTTTTTGTGACAGAAAGGCAGGGTACAAATGAATTAGATAAATGCTGAGACCCAGTTTAGTGTAGTTGTTAGGAGTGCGGACTCTAATCTGGGAGAACTGGGTTTGATTCCCCACTCCTCTACATGCAGCTGCTGGTGTGCCCTTGGCCAATGCAGCCCTTTTGCTTCCAAGCATCTTTGTCTGGGTCCGAGCAGGCATCTGTCATTTTGTTGTTCTTTTGGGCAACGAGTTGTGCCACTCAGTCCTCAAGGAAACAAAAGAAGAAGAAGAAGAAGAAGAAGAAGAAGAAGAGATTGGATTTCTGCCCCACCCTTCACTACCCAAAGGTGTCTCAGAGCGGCTTACAGACTCC
>NW_015174852.1:500334-507757 GCF_001447785.1 Gekko japonicus
CAGGAGATTGTAAGCTGCTCTGAAACTCTTTTGGGTAGAGAAGGGCAGGGTATAAATCCAATCTCCTCCTCCTCCTCCTCCTCCTCCTCCTCCTCCTCTTCCACAGAGCATCCTTTCAGCTGCTTCAGCCATGGCTGTCTGAGGAGATAGCATTGTGTAGTGGTTAGAGTGTCAAACTAGGAACTGGGACAGCCCAGTTCAAATCCCCACTCTGCCATAGGGTCGTCAACCTCCAGGTGGGAACTGGAGATCTCCTGCTACTACAACTGATCTCCAGGCGACTTTGGAAGTGGCCTGTGCGGCATTATGTCGCATCAAAGTCCCTCCCCTCTCCAAACCCTGCTCTTCTCAGGCTTCGCCCCAAAATCTCCAGGTATTCTCCATCTTGGAGCTGGCAACCCTACTGTGCCATGAAACTGACTCTCTCTCTCTCTCTCTCTCTCTCTCTCTCTCTCCCGCTCTCTCTCTCTGCCTGCCTCCGCCCCGACTGGTTTCCATTGAAGTGTGCTTAGGCCCAATAGACATAAAAAATTCAGTTTCTATCAATGCCTAAGAGCCACAATGAATAAATGGCACTTCCATGTGCAGACACAGTAACACTCTGAGTATCAGTGCTGAAGAACAGCAACAAGGAAAAGCTTGGTCTCTGTGTTTCTTGTAGGCCTTCTTGGGCCATCTGATTGGCCACTGTGTGAAGCAGGATGTTGGACTAGATGGTCCACCGGTTTAATCAATCATGGCCACTCTTATTTTCTTATGTGTTTAGGCAACCCCCCCCCAACTTTCATTCTTTTCACCAGATATACTTCTGCATTGCACATTACTTGTAAGCTATGCTCATTGCTAAACCAACGTGGAGCTAATTAAGACAAGAGCAATCTCGTGAGATTTTTCAAATGGCATCACAGTGTCTAATTTCTTTCAAGGGAGGAAGAATGTAGAACCATATGGCCAAAGCAATGCCAGTAATTAAAAATGATCCTAGCCAGGAAACATACAGTGAAAATATTTTTAGAAGGTTTAAATCTTTGAGTGCAGCTAACAAATTGTTTGGAAGATTCTTTCTTCTGCAATGAAACTACATAGAGACTCGTATAACCATGAAACAGTGCATTTTATCGTCATTTGGGGGTTTCATAACCCACCTGCAAAGCAGACCTTGGATCAGATGCTGAAAACATGTGGGTGGGGAGGTCATCTTTTTACAGGATAACGAGGCTATATCCTAAGCTTAAAAGCATGAAAAGAAATCCTAAGGTAGGTTAGGCCGGGGGCATATGACTGGCCAGCAAAGCTTCCATAAATAAGTCAATAAGGGAACACCGTGCTGCAGATACCAAGAAAACAGAATTCACTGTGAAAACAAAACAATTATATATAAATAAAGACTTGTGCAAGCTTTTTTGTCAGATGACTATTTTAAAGTTAAATACAATATTAATATGAGGGAACTTTATAAAGTGAAATTTTGAACACATCGCAGGGCTATTTTTGGGCAGGAACGCACAGGAACGGAGTTCCGGCTGGCTCCCGAGTTGGCCACACCCAGCAGGAACTCATTAGCATAATAGGCCACACCCAACAGCAGAAACTCATTAGGATTGGCTACAGTAGGCGTGTGTGGCCTAACCTGCAAAGGAGTCCCTGCTACAAAAAAAGGCCCTGGGTTTTGACAACAAACAAGGTAATAAGAAGCAAAAGGTGGGTGTGGCTGGATGACCACACTTCTGGTAACATGGGAATGCGGCTTAATATGCTAATGAGCAGTGCAGTCAGGGGTGTGGCCTAATATGCTAATGAGTTCTGCTTCTGGGTGTGGCCTGTTATGCTAATGCGTTCCTGCTGGACTTTTTCTACAAAAAAAGCCCCGAACACACGTATACAACACATCTTCTGAAATAAACATATATGTGTACCACGTCACAGGACAAAAGATAAACCTCAACAAAGTGCAAAACAGGATACAAGTCAAACAAGGTTGCTTTAAGGCCATACACAACAACTCAAAGAAAAATTCAGTCGCCGAGATTTGTGACTTGTGTTTTCTGTGCTTTTGGCAAGCAGTGGTTTTAACAGCAGGCAGGTCAGTCTATTTCTGTGGATGATATTACTTGTAAGGGCATGTTCCCGATCTTCATCAGAGTGAAGGATAAGCATTTTCATAAGGAACTCCCAAACTTCATGAAAACTCACACCAATTCCCATACATGAGGAGCAAACTTAGAGAGGTTGGTAGAGCCTGTGTGGCTCCAGATTGCTGCTGAGCAGGGCTTCCTCTGTTAATGAGCGGCCTATCAAACGCTCAATTTAGGGGGGAACACTGCTACAATGGTGTTCCATGAGAGGTATTCTTCCTTTGAATCTGGACGCCCCATTCAATTATCACGGCTGATGGCCAATGATATCTTCTGTAAGTCTGCCCAGCCCCAATTAAATCCATCACAGTCAGTGGCTAGCAAGACATCTTGTTGCAGTGAGTTCCACAAGTCAACCACCTGTTGTGTGAACATGAGAACAGAAGAGAAGCCAATGTTGGATCAGGCCAATGGCCCATCCAGTCCAACACTCTGTCCCACGGTGGCCAAAAATACCAGGTGCCATCAGGAGGTCCATCAATGGGGCCAGGAAACTAGAAGCCCCTCCCACTGTTGCCCTCCCCCAAGCACCAGGAATACAGAGCATCAGTTGCCCCAGAGTTCCTACCTATACCTTGTGGCTAATAGCAACTGCTGGATCTCTGCTCCATATGCTTATCTAATTCCCTTTTGAAGCCGTCCATGCTAGTAGCTGCTGCCACCTCCTGTGGCAGTGAATTCCATGTGTTAATCACTCTTTGGGTAAAGAAGTACTTCCTTTTATCTGTTCTAACCCGACCGCTCAGCAATTTCATGGAGTGCCCACGAGTTCTTGTATTGTGTGTGAGAGAGAAAAGTACCTCTTTCTCGACCTGCTCTATCCCATGCATAATCTTATAAACCTCGATCATGTCACCCCTCAGCCGTCGTTTCTCCAAGCTAAAGAGCCCTAAGCGCCTTAACCTTTCCTCATAGGAAAAGTGTTCCAACCCTTTTATCATTCTAGTTGCCCTTTTCTGCAGTTTTTCCAATGCTGTAATATCCTTTTTGAGGTGTGGTGACCAGAACTGTACACAGTATTCCAAATGAGGTTGCATTATAATACTATATGCTCCTCATTATAATACTATATGCTCCTCATATTCCCTTTTTGCCTGCCCGATCACAGACTTGCATTTTATTTGCCACAGCCTGTGTTCCCTTTTATCAACCTCACTGAGGGTCAGGTCACACGGACATTTAGTGCGGGCTTCGCTGCTGATCCCTCGCGCATTAAAGTTTCCCGTTCATATTGGCAAACCCGCCTCCCGCACTGAAGCGGGCTGAGTCCCGCGGTTTCCGCTCTTTTTATCCGCGTTTTCTGACACCTGTTGGAACAGGTGTTTTCCGATTTTGGTATCTAGACAGCAATCCGCCGTGACCGCGCTACCCCCCCTTTTTTGTGTTTCCGGTTTAAGTTATGCGCATGTGCAAACAGGCGCTAGCTTTAATTTTGGTTTTCTTAGTTTGTATGTATGTCCAAACGCATGCGCAGGGTTTTTTAAAAAAAAACTTGCGCCACCGCGGGGACGGCGCACTGTGTGATCAGTACTTCGCGCGAGTGAAGCGGAAGACAGAGGAACCATCTGACCACCTCCAAGCGATATAAAATGTCGCGGATAGAAGAACTGCGGGGAAACTAGCGCGGTAAGAGGTCCGTGTGACCGCGGCCTGAGACTAGCTTTCCACCGCTTAAAGGAATCCTTCTTACCTTTGACAGCTTCCATTACTTTGTTGTGAAGTAGCACTTCCTTTTATCTACCTTGCATCTATTTTCATTTTATTGATTTATTTTTATTTACATTGTTTATCGTTCAGCTTTCTCACGGGGACTCCTGAGCACTACGATTATGGAAAAGGCAGCAAGAGCTGGTCTCTCCACCCACTTCCTCTACGTCAAACATTATTTTGTGAACTTCTCTTGTGCTACTCTCCTCGGCAGGGCTTTTTTTGTAGAAAAAGCCCAGCAGGAACTCATTAGCATATTACGCCGCACCCCTGACAGCACAGCTCATTTGCATATTAGACCATGCCCCCATGTTACCAGAAGTGTGGTCATCCAGCCACACCCACCTTTTGCTTCTTATTCTCTTTACCTTGTTTGTTGTGAAAACCCAGGGCTTTTTGCATGTTAGGCCACACACCCCTAATTGTAGCCAATCCGAATGAGTTTCTCCTGTTGGGTGTGGCCTACTATGCTAATAAGTTCCTGCTGGGCGTGGCCAACTGGGGAGCCAGCCGGAACTCCGTTCCTGTGCGTTCCCGCCCAAAAATAGCCCTGCTCCTCGGTCACCTTTTCCCTAAACTGAAAAGCTCCAGGCCCTCCAATCCCATCATCGTTTTGGTCGCCCTTTTAGGCCCCTTTTCCAGCTCTTCAGTATCCGCCCCCCCCCGGGGAGACTTGGCAGCCCTAGGACTTCAGCAGGGTGTAATGCTATAGAGTCCGCCCTCCAAAACAGCCATTTTTCTCCAGGGGATGTGATCTCTGTCACCTGGAGATCAGTTGTAAAAGTGGGAGACTCTACTCCTTCTACTCTCCTGTGTGATCCAAAGGCCAGATGCAACAGAGGCCTACGCTGAGGACTTCAGGATCGGCCCCGGGGGTGTCTAGGGGAGGGGGGGAACGGTCAACCACAAACACATCCTCTCTCCCCTCTCTCTCGTCCTCTTCCCCTCCCTCTTGTTGCAAATTACTTGTCATTGTGGCAAAACAAGTAAGGCTTCATTATCATTAACATTTGGACCGCTGGTAAACAAGCTTATTTATGCTTGAGCTCCGCTAGAGAAACAAGTCCCAGAGAGAAAGAGCAGTTCATGGTAGGTGGCCCTCCGACGCTCACCCGCCTCCCCCCCTTTTTCATTAGAGAACAGCTTTTGGAAAATCCGCTGTGAACCCGGCCAGACAGCCTCCCTATTCAAGCCAGCCTAGGTTAATGAAAGTACGGGGTGTGCTTGGGACCGGGACACTTGGAATCATGGGTGGTCAACATTTTTATGTGGTGATACGTATATTTCACTCTTGCCAGACTTCCCCTTCCCTTTCCTCGCCCTTAACCCTTTCCTCCTTCCTTACTCGGGTTTGTAATCACAGTTCCAGTCGCCAGTTCCAGTTTGGGAAATGCCTGGAGCTTCGGGGTTGGAGCCTTGGGGAGGGCAGGGTTTGGGGGGGGAGGGACCTCCGCGAGGGATGCCAGCCTCCAGGTGGAACCTGGGGATTCCCAGAAGTATAACTCGTCTTCAGACAGAAGAAGAAGAAGAAGAAGAGGAAGAAGAAGAAAGGAGGAGGAAGAGGAGATTGAATTCGTACCCTGCCCTTCACTACCCGAAGGAGTCTCAGATTGGTTTACAATCCCCTTCCCCTCCCCATAACAGACACCCTGTGAGCAATGCTCCCTCTAAGCTGGGGAGTCTTGTGAGTAAAAAGTCTAATTTGTGAGCTACCGGCATTAAAGTTGTGAGCAGGTGATTTGGCTGCTGCATCAATTAGTTTGCTCTGGAGTAGTGTTCCCTCTAAGCTGCGTTAGTGTGAACTTGTTGTTGTTCAGTCGCACAGTCGAGTCCGACTCTTTGCGACCCCATGGACCAGATCACGCCAGGCCTTCCGGTCTTCCGCCGTCCTCTGAAGTTGGCTCAATTTCATGTTCATTGCATCTATGACACTGTGCTCAGTTTTTTAGCCTCTGTCTCACACATTTTTGTCTTAGCTCAGGAAGGGTGGCTCCAGAGCAAACTAATCTATGCAGCAGCCAAATCGCTCGCTCACAACTTTAATGCTAGCAGCTCACAAAGGAGAATTTTTGCTCACAAGATTCCACAGCTTAGAGGGAGCCTTGCACTGGAGCCATCCATCCTGAGCTAAGACGAAAATGTGTTGAGCCGGAGGCTGTGAGCAAGCTCATACTAACTCAACTTAGAGGGAACACTGCCTGTAAGGTAGGTGAGAGAGCTCTTTCAAGGACTGCTCTTGAGAGAACAGCTCAGTTCCCCTGGGGGAAATGGATGCTTTGGAGGGTGGGCTCTAGGAGCTTGTACCTGACTGAGTTCCCTGTCCTCCCCAGGCTCCACCCCCAACACAGACCTGGCAACCCTACCCCCCCATCCCTCACCCGTGGTCATGGTGGACCCTAACCTCTGCAAGGTATAACACCAGAGTGGCCACTGACCAAAGCAACCGTTTTCTCCAGAGGAACTGAGCTTTGGTAGTATGGCACTCCTGGCGATCTGCGGCCACAACTGGCAACCCTGGTTGCGACAGAGACTTCGTGGCATTCAGACACTATCAAGTCTGACACGGATTTTCACCACCAACAGAGGAAGTGGGGAAACTGGGCCTCGACTGAGAGCCAGCTTGGTGTAGTGGTTAAGTGTGCGGACTCTAATCTGGGAGAACCGGGTTTGATTCCCCACTCCTCCACTTGCACCTGGCTGGATGACCTTGGGCAAGCCGTAGTTCTGATAAGAGCTGTCCTCGAAAAAGAGCAGTTTCTGTCAGAGCTCTCTCAGCCCCACCTACCTCACAGGGTGTCTGTTGTGTGGAGGGGAAGGGAAGGGAGTTTGTAAGCCACTCTGAGATTCCCTTGGGTAGTGAAGGGCGGGGTATAAATCCAACCTCTTCTTCTTCTTCTTTTTCCTCCTACAGATGTGGCAGATTGTGGAGCTGAAGGAACCTGCCTGTTTAAGAATCCCCGGACTAGAGATGCCAGCCTCCAGGTGGGGCCTGGGGATCTTCCAGAATTACAGCTCATCTCTGGACTACAGAGTCCAGTTTCCCTGGAGTGTTTAACACATGGGATTCACTGCTGCAGGAGGTGGTGGCGGCGGCTACAAGCATGAATGGCTTCAAGAGGGAATTGGATAAACATATGGAGCAGAGGTCCATCAGTGGGTATTAGCCACAAGGGATAGATAGGAACTCTCAGTCTGGGGCAAGCGGTGCTCTGTATTGGTGATTGGGGGGGGCAACAGTGGGAGGGCTTCTAATGTCCTGGCCCCACTGCTGGACCTCCTGATGGCACCTGATATTTCTGGCCACTGTGTGCCACCGAGTGTTGGACTGGATGGGCCACTGGCCTGATCCAACATTGGCTTCTCTTCTGTACTTATGGAGAAAATGGATGCTTTGGAAGGTAGACTCTATGGCGGGGGTGGCCACACTTGCCCAACGTAAGAGCCACACAGAATAAAAGTCAGATGTCCGAGAGCCGCAAGGCATGAACAAATATCGCACACACGTTTTTATTTTTAAAACATGCAAATTTGCTTTTTATTACCATCAAATGAGACTACCAAAAATAAAAACAAAAGGGGTA
>NW_015174852.1:507835-511204 GCF_001447785.1 Gekko japonicus
AGAGAGAGAGAGAGAGAGAGAGAGAGAGAAAGAAAGCAAATAGATGGGAGGGAGGGAGGGAAGGAGGGAGGAAGAAGAAGCATGGCTCCCCTTCGCTTCCCCAGCTGCCCTGCCGGGAGCCGCTCAATCTGTGCAAAAGAGGGGAGCACACACTCGGTGCAAAAGAGGGGAGCACACACTCGGTGGCACACAGTGGCCAGTTTGGTCACCCCGCTCGATGGCGTTGTACCCTGCTGAGGTCCAGGGATTTCCTGACCCGACGGATCAACATCTGATAGCCAGAACAGCCTTTACATTGCAGCTGTCCTGCTTTTCAACATTCCCAGCTAATGTAGCCACACCCACTGTACAATTATCAACCTATGAGATTGCAGAGATAAGGTCCAATCACATTCGTTCCCGCTCAGGGAGCTTGCTGGAAGGTGATTGGCTCGTTACTTCCTGGGCTAGCAATACTATTGGATGGATTTGGATCCTAGCCCAGGACGAAGCTTAACATTACATTTCAGTTAGATGTTTCACAACATGTCATGCATTCAAGGCAGCTTTGAATGCAGTACACAACGCTAGGAAGCACCCATTCAGAAATAGCCTCCATCCTTTTTTTCGGTGAGTATTTTGTGTGTGTGTGTGTGTGCCTGGAAGTCTTGGTTGACTTCTGGCAAGGCTTAATGGGGCTTGGACATTTCAGAGAGGTGGCTTGCCATTGCCTCCCTCTGCGTCCCAGCCCTGGTATTCCTTGGAGGTCTCCCTGCTTAGCTTCCAAGATCTGACCAGATTGGGCTTGCCTGGGCTATCCAGGTCAGGGCTGGAAATGGCCTCCATCCTAAGAGGATGCTTGGCTTGGAACCTCTTAGCGTTTTGTGGGACCTCCCCACGCTCTGTGCTTGAACCCAGGCCATGGAGCAGCTGTGTAATGGCTGTAGGGTTGCCAAATGTTACCTACCTTGCCGGCGGGGGACTCCTGTGTGGCTCCCGGTGCGCGCGTGCGCCGCATACACATCACAGGGAAGTGACGTCATGATGCCGGGCATGCTGGGGGCGGGGCCACGACCATACAAGGGAAAACCATAGAGTTTTCCCTTGTATGGCCGTGGCTCCGCCCCCAGCCTGCCCGGCGTCATAACGTCACTTCCCTGTGACGTGTACGCTGGGCCGGGGTTCCCCCCGGGGCCTGATTCCCCGGCGTTGGGGAACGGGCCTCTGGGGCGGGGGGATTTCTGCCCCCCGGGGGGATTTGGCAGCCCTAAATGGCTGGGGCCTCCCCTGTGGCAGCCATTTTGTTGGGGTGCCCACTACCTGTTCTCAGAACTCAAAAACTGTCCTCAGGCTCAACGAAGTTAGAGGGGCCAGCCGTCTGATTCCCTTTAGGGCAGCTTCCTGTGTTGAAAGACGGGCAGGATAGGTTGGCTTGTCTCGTTCTGGGGAAGGAGGCGCGGGTCAGTGGCTGAGAAGAAGCCTGGGATGTGGAAGGTCCAGTTCTCAGCTAAATTACCTCAGGTAGCGGGCAATGAGAGAAAGCCCTGAGACTCTTGTCCGTTGTAGGGTTGCCAACTCTGGAGTAGGAAATTCCTGGGGGTTTGGGGGTGGAGCCTGGGGAGGGCCAAATGTGGGGAGAGAAGGCCCTCAGCAGGGCACAATGCCAAAGAGTCCACCCTCCAAAGCAGCCATTTTCTCCAGGGGAGCTGATCTCCCTAGTCTGGAGAGGGGCTATGATTCCTGGAGATCTCCAGGCCTAACCTGGAGGTTGGCAACCCTCCCATCCAAGCAGTCGCTACAGGGCTTTGTGGACTGTTGCTGTGAGATGCAAGGGGGCCTCATACTTTGAAGGGTGCGTGATTTTCTGATTCAACTTGAATTATTTAACTATATAATTTTTTTTGCAAACGGCAACCTTCTTAGTCCCAGCCTGTAAGAGAAGGTGAATGGGGTTAGGCAGTTCAGCTTTAGACGCATCTTTCCTTGTGACCCATATTACCCTCATGTGACCCCTCCACTCTGGAATGTCTGGCTACGAGACCTGGTCAGGTTTCCACTGTGTTGTTGTTGTTCAGGCGCACAGTCGAGTCCGACTCTTCACGACACCATGGACCAGATCCTGCCAGGCCCTCCTGTCTTCCGCCGTCCTCTGAAGTTGGCTCAGTTTCATGTTCGTTGCATCTCTGACACTGTCTAACCATCTCATCCTTTGCTGTCCCCATCTTCTTTGACCTTCAATCTTTCCCAGCATCAGGGTCTTCTCCAGTGAGTGCTCCCTCCTCATTGGGTGACCAAAGTATTTGAGCTTCAGTTTCAGTATCTGGCCTTCCAGGGAACAGTCAGGGTTGATTTCTTTTAGGACTGACTGATTTGATCTCCTTGCAGTCCAAGGGACTCTCAAGAGTCTTCTCCAGCACCATCATTTGAAAGCATCTATTCCTCGGCGCTCGGCCTTCCTTATAGTCCAACTCTCGCACTGTACAGACTGTAAAAAAAAACCTCTCTTGCACTGTACAGACTGTAAAAAAACCTCTCTCACACTGAATAGACTGTAAATAAAAAGATGGTTAATACACCAGCCTTCCCCTCTAATACTTTTGTTGAAAGAAACAAATACATTTGACTTTCTGAATTATTGACACGTCTAACTTGCCGCAGGATAGCCACGCATGTTGGGCGGATTTTCCGGGCGCGATCACACCGCAACATCTGGCGGGCATAGCGTGCCCGTGGCCAACCCGTGGCGTCCCACTGGAAATGCACGGTTAAAAAGTACCTGACCAAAAGTACTGGCAAATGGTTTGCCGTGGGCTGCCGACGGACTCCTTCCGTGTGATCGCGCGACGCGGCTTTTCCCTCCGGCCGTCTTCGTTGAAGCGCACACGCCGAGGGACGGAACCGTGGTGTGCCGCCGTCGCGTCTGATCGCGTTGTGGCAGGTCTAATTGTGCCGGCACAAATAGCCACACCTCCCCCCCCCCGTGTTTTCGCATTATTGACCGTTTGCCCTCACCTGGAGGGCCTAGGCTAGCCCCGTCTCATCAGATCTCAGCATAGCAGGGTCAGCCCTGGTTAGAACTTGGGCTGCGGTCACACGGAGCATTAGCCACGCTACAGAGATGGAAGATAGGCGGATTTTCCGGGCGCGATCACAGCGCCACATCTGGGAAGCGTAGAGCTCCCGTGGTGAACCCGAGGCTTCCCGCCGACGATGTGGGGTAAAAAACTAGTACCTCCGAGGTACTAGTTTCCGGAAACCGCGGGGCAAGGGCGGGCGCCTGATCGCGTTTCCGGTGGTAGGTCGTGGCATCCGGCACCCGCCCATGTCCTGTCGCTAAAAAGTCCCCCCCCCCCAAGCCCCCACGGGTGGCGCACAACGCCCCAACGGCAA
>NW_015174852.1:511221-515121 GCF_001447785.1 Gekko japonicus
AAACAAGCAACACAGCCTCCTCCTCTTTTCCGTACCCCCCCCCACTCCTGGCTCGGCCTGCTCGAGAGGAACTCTCTGCACCGGGCGGCAGAGGGGGAGGTGCAGGGGGGCGTGGCGGGAGGGCGGCTTGGCTGAAGCTCCTCCTGGAGGGGACCGGACAGAGGACACAGTTTGCATTCCTCTGCAGCCCTGGAAGGGGTTAAACCCACCAAGCCTTTTGCTAGAGAGGCCGCTTCTTTGCCACGCCACAGTATTGTCCTGTGATCGGCACCTTTCCCCCTAACCACCGGACCTCGACGGGGCCTCTATGGGACGTCAGATCGCGCAGCCGCACGTTATTTTGCTCCGGGGCAAACAGCCACGCTTCCCCCCCACGTTTTCCTGCCTGTGTGACCGGGGCCATGGATGGGAGACCACCCAGGAAGTCCAGTGCGGAGGCAGGCCCAGGCAAACCACCTCCGTCCATCTCTGGTCCTGAAAACCCCGACGAGGTCACCATAAATCAGCTGTGACTTGATTTCACACACACACACACACACACACAACTGCTTCGAATCCCAGTACGAAAGGCCAACTTATAACTTAATAGTCAGTAAATAAATTTGAAATGTGAATAACAGCAAACCAAAAGTGGGGGTGGGGAAATGTTTCTGTTCTCAGACCTGCTTCAGCGTCTCCCTCTCTGAGGCATAGTTATGATTTCATGGGTGCAGAAGCGATAAGCACGTGAATAACAGACATTGTCGGCATAGCAGGAGTTCTGGCGGCAGGGAAACAAACAAACAAAAAAGGTATAATTCAGCTGAGTAGTCTGTGTGAATTAAGTCCTGCAATGTTCCCAGACTCCACCGAGAGGGCCTAGTTGGATTGGGAGGCTCCACTCAACACTCCGGATAATCTTCCCTCCTGATTCTCACCCTCTGGTGTGCATACATGGGAAAGTTATGCTGGAATCAGTTATCTCCTTTATTGTTTACTTGATTTGGGATATTTTCTCCTCGATTAACGAGGCTCAAAGGGGCTTTCCGGGCCAGAAACTGGTATTTTTTTTGCTTTGGGGTAAGATACGGCATGCAGGGGAAGGGAAGGCAGCATGGTGTAGACTGATCTCAACAGATCTCAGCAGCTGAGCAGGGTACTTGGATGGAGGCCACCCAGGAAGGCTCTGCAGGGGAAGGCCATGGCAAACCACCTCTGCTTCTCACTTGCCTTGTAAACTCCTTGCTGGGTTGCCACAAGCTAGAAGCTAAGCAGGTTTGGTACTTAGAAGGGGGACCACCAAGGAAGGCTCTGCAGAGGAAGGCAATGGCAAACCACCTCTGCTTCTCACTTACCTTGGCAGCCCCTTGCTGGGGTTGCCACAAGCTAGAAGCTAAGCAGGTTCGGTACTTAGATGGGAGACTCCCAAGGAAGACTCTGCATGTAGCCTTCATAAACAAGTAGCCGGCTATCGGGAATCATTTGGGCAAAGTGACACGGGGGTTTCTGGAAACGACGAGACTGCTTATGACCAGTAATCGATTCAGGTGGATAGCCATGTTGGTCTGAAGCCACAGAACAAAGTTTGGGTCCAGTGGCATCTTTAAGGCCAATAAAGCTTCCATGTGCATGCATCTTCAGGCATCATCTGAAGACGTATCTGAAGAAGTATGCTTGCACATGAAAGCTGATACCCAGAATTAAACTTTGTTGATCTTAAAGGTGCAACTGGACTCAAACTTTGTTCTCTGACCAGTAATGTGACTAACAAAAAACATCTTGCAGCAATAGGCTTGCCAAGTCCCCCCGGGGGGTGGGGAAACCCCCGCCCCAGAGGCCCGTTCCCCACCGCCGGCGGATCAGGCCCCGGGGGGAACCCCACCCACACATGCACGTCACCAGGAAATGACGTGATGACGCCGGGCTCGCTGGGAGCGGGGCCACGACCATCCGAGGGACAACTCTATGGTTTTCCCTCGGACAGTTGTGGCCCCGCCCCCAGCGTGCCCGGCGTCGTCATGTCACTTCTTGGCGATGTGCATTCGGCGCGCGCGCTCAAGCCGCAAGCCGGGAGTCCCCCGCTGCGGCGATTTTTCACTTGGCAACCCTATGCAGAGACCATTGTCTTGATCCTTTTACTTCCTTAGATACTTATACCTCACCTTTCTCCCCAGTGGAAACCAAAAGTAGCTTACAACGTCATTTCCCCCTCTTCCCTTTTATCTGCCCAGCATCCCTGTGAGGTAGGTTAGGCTGAGAAACAATAACTGATCTAACATGTCATTAAAGAAGAGGCCTTTAGAAATTACAATTGGACCACAACGCTGGGGCCAGATTGATGGTTCAGCTCACATCAATCTTGCGCCAGCCGCACTGGCTCCCAATTAGTTCCTACTGCCAAATCAAAGTGTTAGTTTTGACCTATAAAGCCCTAAATGATCTGGGGCCCTCATACCTTCAGGACTGCCTCTCCCCATACGACTCCCCCATCCCCTTTGGTGTTCATCATGAGGTTTACTACAGGTGCCCACTCCACAAAGAGCCCGTTCGCCATCCACTAGGGCAAGGACCTTCTCGGTGACGGCCCCCACCCTCTGGAACCAGCTCCCTGATTAGGTTTGTGTCCTGAGGAATCTGTTAGGGTTCCGTAATGTATGCAATTAACCACGAATATGGGCTTGCTGGTTGGCTGTCCAGATTTGTTTTTCCAGAGCTGATGACTGGCTGTATTTTAACTAGAATCTGATCGCATAAATTATTGAGCCGACTGAGAATACCACCAGGACCAATACCTAAGTAGTGGCATGGTTGGTTTTAGGAATTTCCGCTCTGCACATTGTTTCCAGCACTCCGAAAATGGGTTTTGATTGGGTTTTTTTAGCCCCCGGAGGGGATTTTTTATTGATTTTTTTAACTACAAAAAACTACAACAGAAAAGGGGCTAAGGGAACTACATATATGGGAGAAAGTAAAGTACCCACTACTAACTAGAAACCCAAGAGAGGAGACCCTCCAACTAGCTTTAAAACATCAAGTCTTCTCATCGTTATTCTTTTTATGAACTGAGTCAAACCCTTTAAAAAAAAGAAAACCTTTTACCCTCCAAGTTTACATTTAACTGCCCAATAACAGTATCCCCAATCATCCCCCAGAACCAAAGTTCTCTAAGGCACAAATCAGAGTCCTTCAGCCTTTACTTCTTCTTTTCCCTTCTCTTTCACAGCTTATAGGGACTTTTCGGGGCCGCTGCCCCCTGCTCAGACAAAGAGTCCTCGCCAGATGTACCAGTTTCCAGTTCGCCACTGGACCTGCTGTCCTCTTCTTTTTTCTCGTCTGACCTTCCCAGCTGTTCCTTTAGAAATTCTTGAGCTTTAAGAACAGAGTCAATCTTTTCCTTCTTCTCTTTAACCTTAAATGTTACGCCTTCTGGAAATAGCCATTTGTATCCAATTGAGTTTGTTTGGAGGAAGAGCACAAGTTCTTTGTATTTCTTTCTACGTTGCCTTCTTCAAATGGAATATCCTTTAGCGTTCTAACAGCATTCTCCCCTGCCTTCAAGGGTGTTGCCGCTACTGCTTTCAGGTTTCAGGATAGCATCCCTGACGTGCCTCTTCGAGAATCTTACTACAATTTCCCCAGGCAGATTGTTTTTCTTTATATATCCTGAATATGACCTATAGGCCACATCCATGTCGCTGAGCAGCAATTCTGCTTTTATTTCTGTTACTGGGGCTAGTAGCTCACTCATAAGTTCTTTTAAGATTCTCTCCTGTGTTCTCAGGCACCCCCTGGAAGCGCAGGACCATATTGGCCTTATCCATTTGGACTTGAAGCATTTGATCTTCTAAAGAAGTAGTTTTCTTTTCCAATTTTTGCACTTTCTTCTTCACTTTCTGTGTTGATTCAGCCATTTCCTTTATT
>NW_015174852.1:515398-518721 GCF_001447785.1 Gekko japonicus
ATTTCTCGGTTGACTCACGTTCATAGCTGGTCATCCGACCACCCTTCTTTCATCATTTTAAATGCTCGATCTCCTGCGCTTGACCCGGTTAGCTTCACTAGTGCTTAATCAGCCTCTCAGCTCGAAGAACCACTGGAGCGAAGGGGAGCCTCGATTCTCTGGCATTCCACCATCGACTACCCCTTAAAGCTCCTTGGCCAGGGTCCCTTTGCCAGGCCCCTGGGGGGGGTTACGAGCCTGCTTGCCCACTCCTTCTGCCAGAGCACAGAGACACCCCCAGGAGGTCCGGGAGGTGAGTCCGTGACCATGCCGCTATCAACCGGAAGCCCGGTTTTTTATTGTTCTTGGATGTTTTATGTATGCATTTTATGTAAGCCGGCAGAGCCCGCTTCGGCGGGAAGGGCGGGGTATAAACCGAACAAATGAAATAAAAATAAAAATTTCATTGTATTCATTTGTACGTATAGGTTTTATTATCCAAGTTTTAATGCGGTGTTTGTGTATACTGTGAACTGTCCCGAGTCTTCTGTTGATGAGAGGACTCAGGTGATCAATCAGATAAATAAATAAATATAAGCAACCCTTCGTCCAGAGCTTAAACCGAATATCCCTCTGGCTTGCAGTGAGGATAACACGGAAGTGCGGAGGATGAGGTCAGCCACTTGGGGGAGAAACACAGGGTATAAATGAAAGAAATAATTTGTTTCAACGTGGTGAGAACCAATATGGCATAGCGGTTAAAGGGTTGGGGAAAGCCTGGGAAACTCAGGTTCGAATCCCCACTCCGCCATGGCTGCTTGCAGAGTGACCTTGGGTGAGTGACACATTCTCCGCCCAGCCTACCTCACAGGGTTGTTGCGAAGGTAAAATGGAGGAGAAGAGACCGATGTAAGCCGCTTTGGGTCCCCCTTGGGAAGAAAGGAGGGAGATAAATAAAGTAAACAAACCTCCTCCGGAAACAGGAAACCTCCTCAGGAAACAATCCATATACAAAAGAACTTCCTCAGGAAAGCTCCTCTATTAGCATGTTCATAGCCTGGGGAACTCCTACAAGACCCCACCTTCCTGAGTAGATATAAATTACCTACCTACCATTTTTCTTCTTCTCACCTTGATGCAGAGAGTACTCCATCTTTCTGTGTTATACCTCTGAGGATGCCAGTCATAGCTACTGGCGGAACGTCGGGTCCTACAATGCCAAGACCAGAGCCAGACAACCCAGAAAATCTACAGCAGCTAAAGTAAGAAAGAGTTAATTAATTAATTAAACAGGGACCCCTCTGGGCACAAGAAGGACTTTTCTCCCAAGGTGACTCCCTTCGCCTGTCACACACATCTAATCCTCTCGATGTGCCCACAAGCAGAACTCGGGCTGGCCTGAGATGCCCATGAAGTTCACCCTTCTGCACTTGTTGCTCCGAAGTGTTTGGGGCTCTCACATGTCACTTGGAGATGACTAAGAGTCAAATCTGATTAAGCACATCTGACCTTACTGCCAAGTCGACGGGGTAAACTTAGTAAGCGGTCATGTGAAGGCATGTGAGCCCATTCGAAGGCAGCCCCCACCTTTCCCCCAATAAATACAGCGCAGATTATATAATCCTGAGGAAAGGGCACCTGTCGCATCTGTGCCATAGAGCTGATCTTACTTTCCAGACGGCAAAGGGGTCCTTGGCATCAGACGGCAGAGGACTGACGATTTGGTCAGCGTTTCCCTGACCTTCGATACTCAGTGCTGGTTGTTTCTGGATTGAAACTGGAAGCGTCCTTCGTCCCCATATTCAGAGAGATGGAGCCATATTTGTATGGATCAGGATGCCCAGAAAATTGGTTGGGTGTCTTCCTTACAATTAAGGATGGGCCAGTTAACCCTTAGTCACTTCCACACAGGGGGACCGATTCCCCATTGTGTACACATCGCTGCTGTGAATGGAGAGGTGTGCAGAGAGACAAAAGAACATCCACGCGGGGATACTTTTCATGCATTCCCGCTGCTTCATCTCGGACCTGCCGTTTTCCTCGCCGCAGCACAGCCAGAGAGCTTTTAAAAAGCTCGGCCGTATCCATAGCACTATGGTTTAACAACGCTATGAAGGGCAGACCAGCTACCCAGTAGCCCCTTCCCTCCCTATACATTAATTCATGGGTCTCAACTTTTTTGAGCCTGTGGGCATCTTTGTAAAGTTGAGACGGAGTGATTCAAAGTCATTTATTATGGTATTACACCAGCATGAAACATAGACTAAAATATACCATAGTCATCACCCAAAATCGTCAGAAGTTTCAGAAAAAGCTATAATAAGCCTGTTTGGTGTACTGGTTAAGTGTGCAGACTCTAATCTGGGAGAACCGGGTTTGATTCCCCACTCCTCCACTCGCAGCTGCTGGATGACCCCGGGCAAGCCATAGTTCTGTCAGAGCTGTTCTCTCAAGGTCAGTTCTCGAAAGAGCTCTCTGAGCCCCACCTACCTCAAAGAGTGTCTGTTGTGGGGAGGGAAGGGAAAGGAGATTGTAAGTTGCTCTGAGACTCCGAGTGAAGGGCGGGGTATAAATCCAATCTCTTCTTCTTCTGTATAAGAAATTGTAAATAACAGTCCAATAATATATAGGGACAGGGGTCATTTCCTGCAGGAGCGCACAGCAGCAGAGCTCTGGCAGTAAAGAGTCCAGGAGGCGGGCACATGCTACAAGCCCCGCCCCCTGCTCCCAGCAGCCCTTAGTCAGAGCAAGAAGCAGCGAGGTAAGTTGCAGAGCTCTCCCCTGGCCCAACACAGTCCAATGGCACCTTTAAGACCAAGTTTTATTCAGGTACAAGCTCTCCCTCCTCTGTGAGGACAGATCTGCACTCCCCCCCCAATAGCTAGCAATCCAAAACAGTCCAGTGGAGCCTGAGCGGTGGGTGTTGCCTTCTGACACACTTCCGGTGAGGTCAGGGGGTGTGGCATATGCAAATAAGTTATGCTAATGGGTTATGCTAATGAGCTCCTGCACCTCTTTTTCTACGAAATGACTCCTGAACATGTGACAAGATAGCATGCACATTTTTGAGCAAGAGAAGTTATAACACCACTCTTTAGCAAGGCTTGTTGATTAGCAAGGCATGGTAGATTTGGGTGTATGTCCATGTCCGTCTCTGGAAGGTAGGGAAGCGAAGCCTGCTACACTTAACCCCCTGAGAAAGATTAAAATGGGAAATCGGCAGGCTCTTGAAAATTTGGGAAGAGTGCTCCCCTTCTCCACCGGTGGCTGGGGGGACCTGGCATAAGAACATAAGAGAGGCCAATATTGGATCAGGCCAAAGGCCCATCCGGTCCAACACTCTG
>NW_015174852.1:518737-525896 GCF_001447785.1 Gekko japonicus
CCCCCAAGCACCAAGATGAGAGAGCATCACTTGCCCCAGAGCCCCTATCTATACCTTGTGGCTAATAGCCACTGATGGACCTCTGCTCCATATGCTTATCTAATTCCCTTTTGAAGCCGTCCATGCTTGTAGCCGCCACCACCTCCTGTGGCCATGAATTCCATGTGATAATCACTCTTTGGGCGAAGAAGTACTTCCTTTTATCCATTCTAACGGCAACCCCTTCAGAACAAAATACCCTCCCCAACGCATTGCTACAGCTCCATTTCATCTTTTGAACAAAAGAACTGTAAAGGGTCTTTGGAGCTGGATTCAGAGGTGGTTGAGGGACAGGGTGCTCTGGAAGCAGCCAGTTCTCGTTGATGGGTAACTGTTCAGAAGAGCTGTTCTGGCGTCTAATCCAATTCTGGTCCTTTCCGCGCTTGGATCTCATCCTTGGTTTTATCAGAGTTCAACTCGTGACACAATTTTTGTTGTTGTTGTTGTTCAGTTGCACAGTCAAGTCCGACTCTTTGCGACCCCATGGACCAGATCCCGCCAGGCCCTCCGGTCTTCCGCCGTCCTCTGAAGTTGGCTCAACTTCATGTTCGTTGCATCGATGACACTGTCTAACCATCTCATCCTTTGCCGTCCCCGTCTTCTTTGACCTTCAATCTTTCCCAGCATCAGGGTCTTCTTCTGCAGTGAGTGCTCCCTTCTCATTGGGTGGCCAAAGTATTGGAGCTTCAGTTTCATTATCTGGCCTTCCAGGGAACAGTCAGGGTTGATTTCTTTTAGGATGGACTGATTTGATCTCCTTGCAGTCCAAGGGACTCTCAAGTGTCTTCTCCAGCACCATAGTTCAAAGGAATCTATTATTCGGCGCTCGGCCTTCCTTATAGTCCAACGTGACACAATACCTTACTTTTATCCCCGGTTGTAATAGCATCCGTTTATCCCAGGACAAGTGTGGGGCAAAACTGGGGTGACCTCAATGTAATGTGGAAACACAAAAATACCCTGAGATAATGACAGGGGTGAACTCAAGTGCAGTGTAGAATGTAAGTACAGGGACAGGGCTGAACCACAATTTAAGGTCTGGTGTGGAAAGGACCTCAGTAGAATTCCAGGATCTGATGGCCATATTCTGTTATGTGCTTTCCCGAGCTGGTTGGTAGTCGCATCCTACTGACAGTGGTTTTTTCTGGAGGGCCGGTTCCAGAAGGTGGAACTGACCGCTCCTCGTGAGAATTCCTTGTCAAGGGGTTGTCTTCGCTGTTCTTCATCATCAATGGATATGGGGTCAAGGTACCATCAGTTCCCTGATGCAACCCAGCATTTAGTTCTTCTAGATGTTTCTTCTTCTGAGGGAGTTTCATGAGGGTTTCTTGAGGGAGTGTCTGAGATCACAGGATGAACAAACTACAATTAAATTGAGGGGGGGAGAAACAGCACTGAAGGTGGTGGTGGTTGTTTCAGAGGGTTTCTTGAGGAAGTGTCTGAGATCACAGTTGTGTCGAACGAGGATGAACAACAACAACAACAACAACAACAACAACAATAATAATAATCTTTCAATTTATTAATCGCTCAATCCTGCAGAGCTGCTGGGTCTGAGCGATTTACAGTTACTCAAATACACACGGGACTAACAATGATTCAAAGGGGTAAGGGAGGACAACATATAAATCTTTAAATCGCACACGTTCGCAGCTGACGGGGAGTTTGTTCAGCAGTAAGGTCAGACATGTTCCAACGGCATTTTTCCCTCAGTGTGGCTTGATGTCGTCAGCTTTCTCCAGGACTGCTTCAGGTGCAGCGCAGCACTGCCACCGCCTGGCCAGATGGCCCATTACAGGCTTCCTTCATGCCGAAGAGTTCTTTCTAGGCTTTTCTATCTCACGTGCTGGACAAACTACAGTTAAATTGAGAGGGGAAAACAGCACTGAAGTGCCTCCTATCAGTATCAGTCAATTCTCCAGCTATGCCCACAACAGAAAGAGGGGGTCCTGTTTGCCATCATTTGTGCTTTAGTGACCTCCACATCATATTACAGCAATGCACTCTATGTGGAGCTGAACGTCTTCTATTGCGGAATATTGCAGATCATCTGGTGATGGGTTGGTATTACACATTACAGTTGGACATTCAAAGGTGTCCAAATTATTTCAAAGGGACTCTTCTCCTGTACTATTTCTCCATCTGTCAGGAAGGTAAGGCCCTCATCTATCAGGTGCAGGGCCTTTTCTGTGGTGGCCCTGGAATGATGTAATGTTATTCTTCAGAGGTCTTTATGGGCTTTTCCGCATTCTCATTTTACTCATCATTAAGTTCTTGTTTCTTTGTTCCCCCCTCCTCTGTTCCACATGCATTTTGCTCCCTCTTGTGGTCGATTTGACATAAACCAGGTTGATTTCCAGGGTATCTCCCTGCAGATTTAAACTGTGGGGGCATAAACTTGAAATAATCCTGTTTTATGTTGAATTGACCTCTAGAGGGAAGAAGAAGAAGAAGAAGAGATTGGATTTATACCCTGCCCTTCACTACCCAAGGGAGTCTCAAAGCGGCTTACAGACTCCTTTCCCTTCCCCTCCCCACAACAGACACCCTGTGAGGTAAAAGAAGAAGGAGAAGAGATTGGATTTATACCCCGCCCTTCACTACCCAAGGGAGTCTCAGAGTGGCTTACAAACTCCTTTCCCTTCCCCTCCCCAAGTCTCTGGAAGGTAGGGAAGCGAAGCCTATGGTTAACCCCCTGAGAAAGATTAAAATGGGAAATCGGCAGGTTCTTGAAAATTTGGCAAGAGTGCTGTGGCCCTGTGGTCCCTGAAAACTACAAAAGGTAGCTAGGTTCGGGGTGGACTCTGTGGCATTATACCCGCACACTTAACCCGACATCAAACAAAGTCCATGCGGAACATCCCCCCGCCGAAGAAGTAGGAACTTGATGAGGAGTAAAACGAGAATGCGGAAAAGCCCTATATCTGTTTTTTACACTTCTTTTCTTTCAGGAGGGCTGGGTTTAGGAAATATTCTCATTCTTCTTATGCATTACATATATATAATTAGTTTAGTGCAAGATTCAAGCCCTGTAGTACCTAACAGACTACCAAGTTTTCCAGGGTATAAGCTTTCAACAGTCAAAGCAGTAGCCGTAGTAATTTATTAGAGCAAAAGCCAGTAAAACAATACAATTCTGATGCAGAAGAGGTTAAAACAGTAATAACATAGTAATGGTATAAAAACATCGGCAGGAATGAATTAATAAAATTGGTAAAATAGCAGTAGAAAAAAATCATACAATTTTTTCCAGCTAAAATAAGTTTACGTTTCCTAATAGCTAAGCAACACAATTCTGCCACCGCATATGTCACTGAACTCTGAGTATCTTCTAAAAGAAATCTGTGCAGGACTTCTGGCCTGAAATTAAGATAGGAATGCAGGGGGTTAAATCTGGACAAAAGAGGTAATATAAGGTGATTTCATTCCTCTTGATAGAATTTACAAAACAGGAGAATATGAGTAACTGATTCCACCATACTAGCCATGCATGGGCATATACGTTCATGCATTGGAACTTGAATGAATTTACCTCGCAGTACAGCGGAAGGACCTGCCAACCTAGCAGTTCGAAAGCAAGAAATTGCAAGTAGATAAATAGGTACCACTTTGGTGGGAAGGTAACAGCCTTGGTGTTTAGTCATGCCGGCCACATGACCACGGAATCGTCTTCGGACAGCGCTGGCTTTTCGGCTTTGAAACGGAGATGAGCACCGCGACCCTAGAGTCGGACTCGACTGGCATTCGAGCAAGGGAACCTTTACCTTTACAGCGGAAGGAAGTGCCTCAAAACGGGCTCTGGAAAAAGCCCATCTAAAGGGCTCATAGGTAATGTTAAATAAGTAGGGGGCAACGGTAAGGTTGGCCCAAGATTTTTGATTTCTAAAGTTCTTGGGTAGCGAAGCTTCTTCATTTTGTAGTTCCGTGTCACAAAGCCTCTGTACGACAGCTGCTCTTGCCCTGTGTAGGCTGACATGGGTATCGATAGAAGGCTATTGCTTCTATTAATTAAATTGCACAAAAATATGATGAAGGGAACTTTGACACTTGAAAGCGTCTACCCTGGAAACCTTGTCAGTCTCTAAGGAGCTGCTGGGCTTGAATCTTGTTCGTCTACCGCAGACCAACATGGTTGCCCTTCTGAAACTATTAATTTAGGGATAGTCTATTTTGTGCTTTTAATGATGTGTACTTGTTAAATAAGGAGCTGCGGTGGCTCAAGTGGTTAAGACGCTGAACTGCAGGCTGTGGAAGGTCAGTAGTTCAGCAGTTCGAGACCCGGGTGCTGCAAGATGGGGTGAGCTCCTGTCTCTAGTTCCAGCTCCTGCCAACCTAGCAGTTCGAAAGCAAGAAATTGCAAGTAGATAAATACCTAGGTACCACTTCAGTGGGAAGGTAACAGCGTTCCGTGCGCCTTGGTGTTTAGTCATGCCGGCCACATGACCACGGAAACGTCTTCGGACAACGCTGGCTCTTCGGCTTTGAAACGGAGATGAGCACCGCAACCCTAGAGTCGGACTCGACTGGCTTTCGAGCAAGGGAAACCTTTACCTTTACCTTACCTTTTACTTGTTAAATAGTTGAAAATTCTCCCTGTGAACACTTGTTTGTGTGTGTGTATGTGTGTGTGTGTAAAGGTGGTCCCATAAATAGCATAAATAAACAACAATAATATAAAGCAGGGGTCATTTCGTAGAAAAAGAGGGGCAGGAGCTCATTTGCATAACTCATTAGCATAACTCATTTGCATATGCCACACCCCTGACATCACCGGAAGTGTGTCAGAAGGCAACACCCACCACTCAGGCTCCACTGGACTGTTTTGGATTGCTAGCTATTGGGGGTCATGAAATGTGCAGATCTATCCTCACAGAGGAGGGAGAGCTTGTACCTGAATAAAATTTGGTCTTAAAGGTGCCACTGGACTGTTTTGGATTGGTAGCTAGGGGGGGGGACACACGCAGATCTGCCCTCACAGAGGAGGGAGAGCTTGTACCTAAAGGCGGGCCGGGGGGGGGGCTCTGCAACTTACCTGGCTGCTTCTTGCTCCTCGTGGCCCAACTGAGGGCTGCTGGGAGCAGGTGGTGGGGCTTGTTGCATGTGCCCGCCCCCTGGGCTCCTTACTGCCGGAGCTCCGCTCCTGTGTGCTCCCGCAGGAAATGACCCCTGATATAAGGTAGGAAAAGTTTCTCGCATCGCTTTTAGACAAGAGAATCTGCACTTGCAAAAATTATCCCTCCTGTCCATGCTCTTAAAGGCACAGGAAGCTTTAATTCCATATAGTGAATTGGACAGTCGGCTACTTCAGTGCAACGAGGGAGCCGGATTCCAGCCATAATAACCAATTTATTTAGACCCGGCTCAGAAGTCAAGTGGCCCAGCTGACTCCCCTCTTCTCATTTTGAACTTGTCCTTCAGGCTCCTAATCTCCGGCTGACCTTGAACGTTCCAAAGAGCAGCCTTTGATGTTTTCTTAGCAGCCAGATAATCACATGTTTCCATTCCCAAAGGCAAGGCAAGAACTGCAAAGTACAGAGAGTTTGTTTTCTGTTGTGGGTAAAATAATAATTTTCTTTTGTCACGGTGCGGGGGACAAACAGTTTGGAAGACTGAAATGCAACTCTGCCACCTTTTCAGTCTCATGAGCCTGGCGCTAAGCTGAGCTCTGGTGTAGCCTTTCACAAATCTAGGTCCGGAAGAGATGCTCTTCAAAGCCAGGTCCCCTGAGGTCAGCTGCTGGAGACAAGCGCTGCTCTGTTCCCCAGACATCCGAAGTCAATATTGTCTCCAGTCAGAAGGTGTTTCTCAGTACCTGCTCTTTAAGATCCTTTAGCTGAAAAAGCTGGGGACGTTCCGCACAGAATGCATGTTCTCTACCACAAAGCCAGTTTGGTGTAGTGGTTAAGTGTGCAGACTCTAATCTGGGAGAACCGGGTTTGATTTCTCCACTCCTCCACTTGCACCTGCTGATGTGACCTTGGGTCAGTCACAAGCTCTGGCACACCTGTCCTTGAAAGAGCAGTTTGTGTCAGAGCTCTCTCAGCCCCACCCACCTCTCAGGGTGTCTGTTGTGGGGAGGGGAAGGGAAAGAAGTTTGTAAGCCCCTCTGAGACTCCAAGTGAAGGGCGGGGTATAAATCCAATCTCATCTCATCATCATCATCTCAAAGCCAAGGGTCCATTGGTGACCAGTTTGGTGTAGTGGTGTAGTGGTTAAGAACGTGCGCGGACTCTAATCTGGGAGAGCCAGGTTTGATTCCCCACTCCTCCACATGCAGCTGCTGGTGTGACCTTGAGTCAGTCACAAGTTCTTTCAGAGCTGTTCTCTCAAGAGTAGTCCTTGAAAGAGCTTTCTCAGCCCTGCCTACCTCAAACAGGGTGTCTGTGGTGGGGAGGGGAAGGGAAAGGAGATTGTAAACTGCTCTGAGAGCCCGAGTGAAGGACGGAGAATAAATCCAATCTCCTCCTCCTCTCCCTCTTTCTTCTTCTCGCTGACGTTTTTCCTGGCACCCACCAAGTCTTTTTAGAAAGCAGATGGGGCCAGATGGGGATTTTGCCCCATAGCACTTCTAATTGGACACTGGAGATCAGATTGGCTGGGCAGATTTTTACAAAGCTGTTTCGGCAACAGCTGCCACTGCAGCTCCGGTTTGGGGAATACCTGGAGATTTGGGGGGTGGTTTGGGGAGGGGGGGACTTCAGTGGGGTAGAGTCCACCTTCCAAACTGGCCATTTTCTCCAGGTGGAACAATCTTGGTCACCTGGAAATCACTTGTAATAGTGGACGACCCTAACGATAACCCATTTTGGGGGGGGACATTTCAAGGTACTACTGATTTATTGATTATTGTTTCTTGATTATAGAGAATCCCTCGATTATGAATCAATACAGTGAGTGGATCAATACTCTGCATCCTGCCATTAAGTTCTCTGTGTCTTATGACAGACACAGTATCAACTTCTTGGACGTTACAATTTTCAAAGAGGGTGATAAATTAACTGCCAAGGGCTACAGGAAACCAACTGATAGAAATCCTTTGCTGCAATATAGACCCAGTCACCCTAAGCATCTGATAGTTTACCTAGGAGTCAATACCTAAGGATTACGGCGGTGGAGCGAA
>NW_015174852.1:526664-539264 GCF_001447785.1 Gekko japonicus
CAGATAAGAAATTGCTGCAAGGTTCACAAATTACAGTAAATAGACAATAATAAACTTGGTAACAGTGATGCTTCGTGATGTTTAATTCTTTTTGTTGTTTCAAAACACAGGACGTCACCCATGTTGTTTTGAAACAACAAAAAGAATGAAACATCACGAAGCATCACTGTTACCGAGTTTATTATTGTCTATTTACTGCAATTTGTGAACCTTGCAGCAATTTCTTATCTATCCATGTTTGTTGTATGAATTGCTGGTCCCCTTATTGTTTACTTTCAACTGGCTTTTGAGCAAGGGAAAGCTTTACCTTTTTAAACTCATTGTACGCCGGCCTTCCCTTGAGACTGGCCCGGAAACTCCAGCTGATCCAGAATGCCACAGTGCAAGTCCTGACGGGAATGCCACGGACAGCACATATACAACCTGTGCTGCGCCTGCTACACTGGCTATCAGTCAAATACTGAGTCAGATTCAAGGTGTTGTTGTTGACATTTAAGTTCTTGAGCTGTCTGGGACCTGCGTACCTCTGAGACCGTCTCCTCTGGTATGTTCCCGGGAGAGCATTATGCTCTGCTGAGAGCAACCTGCTGGTGGTCCCTGGCCCCAAAGATACCCGGCTGTCCTTGACCAGAACCGACCTGGTGGAACTCTCTACTAACTTCCATCAGGGCCCTGTGGGACTTAATGCAATTCCGCAGGGCCCGTAAGGCAGAGGTGTTCCGCCGAGTTCTTGGTCGAGGGCAGCAACTTTTCCACCATGGCTGGCACCCTCCTCTTTTCTTCCATCTTTCCCACTTCGGTTTCCTCCTTAACCTGCCCACGAGACAGAAATCGGTTTCCTCCTTAACCTGCCCACGAGACAGAAGAACAGTCCAGAGTCGGGTTTAGATTAAATTATGGGCGCCATCTGGAGCAATTGATCATTAGGAATGATCAAGGGTCATTTCGTAGAAAAAGAGGTGCAGGAGCTCATTAGCATAACTCATCAGCATAACTTATTTGCATATGCCACACCCCCTGGCATCACCGGAAGTGTGTCAGAAGGCAACACCCACTGCTCAGGCACCACTGGACTGTTTTGGATTGCTAGCTATTGGGGGGGGGGAGGGTGCAGATCTGGCCTCACAAAGGAGGGAGAGCTTGTACCTGAATAAAACTTGGTCTTAAAGGTGCCACTGGACTGTTTGGGGCTGGGGGAGCTCTGCAACTTACCTGGCTGCTTCTTGCTCTGACTGAGGGCTGCTGGGAGCAGGGGGTGGGGCTTGTAGCATGTGCCCGCCCCCTGGGCTCTTTACTGCCGGAGCTCTGCTCCTGTGCGCTCCTGCAGGAAATGACCCCTGGGAATGATTGATCTGCTCATTTTATTCTGGGTTTTTTGGGTGGGGTATGTTTTTAATGAGCACCGCAACCCTAGAGTCGGATTCGACTGGCTTTCGAGCAAGGGAACCTTTACCTTTACCTTTTCTAAATTGCCCAGAGCCCCGTGCACTCAGGGATTGGACAATTCAGAAATTCAATTCATCATCGTCATCATCAAGTTCCAATTACTCATGGAGCAATGGCAACTATCTGAAAGCACACGATCACACATGTGCAGAGCCTTAGTGGATCGAGGCTGCTCAAAAGAAACTGAAATGCGCCCCGTATCAGATGGGCCTGTTAAGTACAGCAATGTTTAACTGCCAAGCCCACTCTCGTCAGGTCTCAGAAGCTAAGCAGGGCCGACCCTGGCAAGTACTTGGAAGGGAGACCCCTAAGGAATACCAGGGCAGGGATGCAGAGGCAGGCAATAGCAAGCCACCTCTCTGAAACGTCCAGATCCCACTAGGGGTTGCCAGAAGTCAACCATGCCTTCCAGGCATATGCACACGGGCGCATGCACAGACACAAAATACTCATTAAAAAAATGTTTAGTCGGCTTGTAACTACTTATTGTTTTCCCATATCATCTGCACTACAGCCCTGCGAATAGGTCAGGCATAGAGTGTGTGTCTGTCCAAAAGTCACCCAGCAAGCTTCCATGGCGGAACGGAGATTCGAACCTGGGTCTCCCAGGTCCCAGTTTGACATGCTAACCCCTACACCACCCTGGCTGCATTTGCATGCTAAGTTTCACAGAAGAGATCCTTTTGCACACTTCCCTGTCTGTTTTCTCAGCTCTTCTTCACTGATCTGCATCCAGTAGAGAACTCAGAAGGCTCCTCTTGAAAAGTTCCATTCATCGTCAGGCATGTTCATTCATTGTCTCTTTCCAAGGTTAAGTACTGCTGGCGAGACACGGCTTCCTAAGCTATGGGATCCCAGGCTGAATGGCGCATTACATAATCACCAGTAAATGTAGGCCCCAATTAGATTTCTCTAGCAGCCACAATGAAGTTGATTGGAGCATTATTCAAAGTTCTTTTCATTAGCCAGAGCACAGCAAAGGAAGCCACATCCAAGTGCTCTTTTGGATTAGCAAAGCACCATTTGTGAGAAAACCGGCAGAGGATTACAGAACACGCCCCCCCCCCCGTGCCCCCACATCATGGCTCTGATGCTCGGCCACCCACGTTGCAGAATCTACACAGCAGATACTTAATAGGAACCCTGTTCACAAAAAAGATTCGGATTGGGGAGCCTTTTGCATGCTACATTGCACATGTGTTTAAGACCATATTTGGGGAGTGGCTCCGTGAGACAACCACGTCCCCCTCTTTTCAATAGCATACTGCAGAACAATCGTTCTGAGTTAACGCATACTTTAATTTGGCACATCTTTCCTTCTCCTTCTGTGCGCTACAGTCCTTCGTCAAATGCTCTTGTACCTTTTCCAGAGCTGATAGCGTTTCACAGAAGGTGTTGGAGGAGGGTTGTGGCCTTAACTGTGGGCTGTTTCTCTATCTCTAGGCAGGGAGCTGTCAGACTCTTGCGCGAACTCACTCCCAACAACTCTCTTTCGGTAAAGATTTGTTTATTGAGATATGCGGCTGTGTCACGTGGAAGCCATCTGTGTCAGAACTGACTGGGTTTGGTGCCAGCCTTATGTTATACCTGATTCAAACAGCACCCCCTCCAGTGACCCGTCCACTCAGCCCGCCTAAATCTAACACTCGCTCCCCAACCCCCACCTGTGAAGCTACAATTATTTATCTATGACGGGATAGCTAGCAGAGACAGGCTTCAAGGTCGCTCAAACGCTTCCCATCCCAGAGGTTCTTAAGAAAACAGTTACAAAGCGGCTAAGCAAAGCGGGTTCCCACACGGGCATCCATTCAGTCACCCTCCCGCCACGGTCCAGATACGGAATGATACAGGCAAGAAAGACAGAACAGAGAACTCCCATGGCAAACGAGGCCCCGAGTTTGACAGGAGAGCTCTTGGTTTGAAGGATAAGGTTGGTTGAAAGATCACAAAATCACACTCCCCAAAATATAAGTAAAAGTAAGATTTTCAGATTAAGCTCTGCTTATTTTGGGCTATCAACGTGTATGTAAAGTGTTGTAAAGTCACAGTTGATTAATGGCGACCTCATAAGGTTTTCAAGACAGGAGACCAACAGAGATGGTTTGCCATTCTTATTACCTTACTTTTTTCAGCAGCCAAGACATCTATAGCAGCCAATTGGAAAGGCCAGAGTCCCCTCACTATTCGATCCTGGTATTCAAATCTATGGAACCATTTGCGGATGGTCCCTGGAAGGCCAGATAATGAAACAGAAGCTCAAATACTTTGGCCACCCAATGAGAAGGGAGCACTCACTGGAGAAGACCCTGATGCTGGGAAAGATTGAAGGTCAAAGAAGACGGAGACGGCAAAGGATGAGATGGTTAGACAGTGTCATCGATGCAACGAACATGAAGTTGAGCAAACTTCAGAGGATGGTGGAAGACCGGAAGGCCTGGAGGGAGCTGGTCCATGGGGTCACAAAGAGTCGGACTCGACTGTGCGACTGAACAACAACAAAAAGATAACAGACAAGTTACATTACAATGAACCGTCATATAAATATGATGCCTTTTTCGGAAGATGGGGTCCTCTACTGGATAAATTAGAATATATTTTGGAAAGAATCAGCAGTACTCAACAATCTCAATATTACAAGTTTATATGCCATGATTGGGTGTTATAGTTTATTTGACTTAAGAAGATTTAGGCTTGAACAATAAGACTCAAATTTGTTTATATTTTATTGTTGTAATAATTGTAACCTAAGTAGTTGGTCTTTGCTGTTTTTTTGTTGTTTGCTTGTTAATTGTAAGTAAAACTGTTACTTTTTGAAATTTGAATAAAAATAAAACTGAAAGGAAAAAAAAAGAGATGGTTTGCCATCGCCTTCCTCTGCATAGCAACCCTGGACTTCTTGGTGGGCTCCCATCTTAAGAGCAGCCTCAGCCAACCCTGCTTAGCTCCTGAGGCCAGACAAGCTCAGGCCAGCCCTAGCCATCCAAGTCAGTTTGGTGTAGTGGTAGGTGAATCAAGAGGTAAATAAAAATTCCTTGGCACAGTTTCAGTTGTGTTTCCTTATTATTTATATATTTATGACTATGCGAGAGTTGGACTATAAGGAAGGCCGAGCGCCTAAGAATAGATTCTTTTGAACTATGGTGCTGGAGAAGACTCTTGAGAGTCCCTTGGACTGCAAGGAGATCAAATCAGTCCATCCTAAAAGAAATCAACCCTGACTGTTCCCTGGAAGGCCAGATAATGAAACTCAAGTTCAAATACTTTGGCCACCAAATGAGAAGGAAGCACTCACTGGAGAAGACCCTGATGCTGGGAAAGATTGAAGGTCAAAGAAGATGGGGACGGCAAAGGATGAGATGGTTAGACAGTGTCATAGATGCAACGAACATGAAATTGAGCCAGTTCAGAGGACGGCAGAAGACCGGAAGGCCTGGCGTGACCTGGTCCATGAGGTCGCGAAGAGTCGGACTCGACTGTGCGACTGAACAACAACAAAAAGCATCGTTGCCAAGCACAATGTCATGCGGAATAAAGGAGCAAAGAAAGGCTGTGCACAAAACCAGAACCACTCAACTCAGTTTTTTAAAATTTTTATTAATTAAATAAGTATAACAATACACAGAATCATAACCATAAACACTGCATAATCCAAACAATTTAACAACACATACATGGATGATCTGCAAACTTAACTTTACAGTAAACGCTTTAAACTGCAGGAATACTGCAATGTCCTGTAAAGGTTAAAAATATACCACTTTTGGATCATCACGTTCAGAAACAAAGCCAGCTTTTATCCTGAACATAAGAGGGGAGTACTTCTTTTTCTGAAAGAAACTGAATGACTGGAAACCACATGGAAACAAAAGGTGTCTGGTAGCCTTCGCTGGGTTGTCAACTCGGTTTTTTAAAAGCAATCTGGAAAATCTGAACAACCCAGTCCCGAGATCTGTCACAGCCGCACAGCATCAGTGAGCACGAAGGTAGGGATATGTACACCCACCTCTGCGTGAATCAGGCATGTATTTGTTATTTACCATCTAATTAGCCCACAAAAGGGGGAAATATATGTGTTTATATAATAACTGTCGTGGGCAGATGTTCTTTATTACAAGTTTTGCGACAGACGCGTGTTTAAAAACAAACAAAACCATAAACCAAGGAAGAGTTGCGGAGTCAGAGTATCAGGCTGGCAATGGGGGGGGGGATGGGAAACCCAATCATGATATTTAATGCACTTTTTAACACTGGCAAACATCCTATGATCCTGGCCTGAATGGTCTAGCCGAGTCTGATCTTGTCAGATCTTGAAAGTTAAGCAGGGTCAGCCCTGGTTTGTGTTTGGATGAGAGACCACCGTGGAAGCAGGGTTGCTACACCACAGGCATGCAATGGCAAAGCCACCTAGGAATGCCTCTTGCCTTGAAAATCCTATCAGGTCGCTAGAAGTCGATTGTGTCTTGACTGCACTTTCCAGCACCACATATCATGTGACATCTTCCTTCTGTGAATTTACCAAGAGAGCTGGCCTTTTTTTTTTGGGCTGCAAAGAAGAGAAGGTTGTGTTCCCACCCGGAAATGGACGACGGGGAAGCGCTGCATTGTTCTGGCAAAATTCCCTACCAGTGGACTTCATTCTTTTAAATTGTGGCATGCTTTTTTGGGGAGCCTTAGCAATGCTGTGGCAGAATGTGCCTGCTCTGGCCTGCAGGCCCAATTCCACCCTGCCCTCCTAGGCCAGTGGTGGCGAACCTATGGCACGGGTGCCAGAGGTGGCACTCAGAGCCCTCTCTGTCGGCACGCGTGCCATGGCCCCAGCCAGGCCCAGACCATCATTAAACTGTTGAATCCTCTGCCAAATAGTTTTAAGTCAATGAAAGCATTTGGGATTGCTTTCCGTACTTTGTTTGGATCATCTTAAGTTAGTGTATGAGTTGTTTTTTCTAAAGTAAAACCTCAGTATTCAGGTTAAATTGCCGTGTTGGCACTTTGCGATCAATAAGTGGGTTTTGGGTCGCAGTTTGGGCACTCGGTCTCTAAGAGGTTCGCCATCACTGTCCTAGGGGCTCCCAACGCCCCGGAGGGGCTTTTCTCCCACTCTTGGGTAGCCCGTCGCCACCACCTGATTGTTGCTGGGATTTCCCACTGAGAGGATCAAGACTCCCAGCCAGTTTGGTGTAGTGGTTAGGAGCGGCAGACTCTAATCTGGAGAACCGGCTTTGATTCCCCACTCCTCCACAGGCTGGGTGGCCTTGGGCAAGCCATAGTTCTGTCAGAGCTGCTCTCTCAAGAGCAGTTCTCTCAGAGCTCTCTCAGCCCCACCCACCTCACAGGGTGTCTGTTGTGGGGAGGGGAAGGGGAAGGAGACTGTAAGCCGCTCTGAGACTCCGAGTGAAGGTTGGAGGGTATAAATCCAAATCATCATCTTCTTCTTCTTCCCTTGTTCAGAGGCCTTTCCTCAGTATCTCCCGCTGCCCACTGCCTGGTCATCACAGGGACAATTTACTGCCTTATTTATTTATTTTATTTATTTATACATTCGGTTTATATACCGCTCTAACCCCGAAGGGTCTCTGAGCGGTTTACATACAGATTCCAAATTCCAATTTTTTCCTATCTAAGGCCACATATTACACAAGGGACGGGGCTGCCTACCGGCACCCAGGTGGCAGGGCTTGCTGTTCTCAGCTCCTTCTTCCAGGTGGTCTCCGGGTGTCGGCGTTCAGTCTCTGGTGTCCTGGAGTAGGTCTTCCAGTCCGGTGGCTTCCTCTGGCGGGCCCGTCTTGGTGCGCGGTTTGTGTCAGCTACAGCTCCGGCTAATGTCCATTTCCAGCTCTGCCGCGCCTGCGCCTGCGTCGCCGTGCCTTCCATGACTCCGCCGGATTTCGTCACTTGATGTTGCGCTCACTGGCCACCAGGACTTAGTTCGCCAACCTCACCGCCGCTCCGCCGCCACCGCTGATGCTCCTGTCACACACCTCGCACGGCGGAGGGGCCCCCCTGCCACCTAAGGGCAGGTACCCATTTATCTACTTGCAATATTTACTGCTTTCGAACCGCTGGGTGGGTGGGAGCTGGGACTAGGGCCGGGAGCTCGAGCCAGCGTAATGGCTGTTCATTGATGTTACAGCAGGTGTTTTACCACCTGCGGCACCGCTCCCTCTTATGTGCCCATGGAGGAATGGCCACTTGCCAACTGCCTGCCCAGGTCAAGGAAGCCTTTCCTGTCCTCTCCAAAAAGCCTTTCCTGTTGTCTCCTCAGGTCTGTATTGACTCTCGAAGGCTCATATCCCCAAAATGCTTGTTGGTCGTTAAAGGTGCAACTGGACTCGAACCTGACAAGCATGGCTATCTCCTTGGAAGGCCTCTCAACAGACATCTCTTCCCTTCCACAGTTTGTGCTGTTGCCTGCTTTCGTCAGATCATGTCGTTTCCCATTTCTGAGAAAGTATCTGCATTTAGTCAGCTCCTAGTCTATCACCACGAATGATGTGCTAAGTCAGTCCCTTTGCTTATTTTGGCAGTGTGTGTTCTGATAAACGTGAGCATTGAGGCGCACTCCCCCAAAAACATGCTCCGCTTGACACGACACCCTCAAGCCTTACGCTCGATCGGGACAAAACAGGAAGCGTGTCGAAGATCACTGCGAGCCAAACGACACATGATGCTGGGGGGGGGGGAGCTATTATCTGAACACCAGATGTGTTGTTTAAAAGCAGGAAGCAACTGCAAGACACCCTGATAAAGATCAGGTTCAAGGCACTGGGCCTAAAAAAAAAAATAATCTAATAATAAATAAATAAAATTATGTATTTATTTAAATATTTATACACCCCCCCACTGACGACCCAAAGCAGCTTAACACCTCCCAAATACTTACACGCTGAGCAACAAAAAGAAAATCCAGTATAATTAGTTTTCCTTCTGCTCAGAGGTCATTTTGGGGGGGAACGCGGGGGAACGCAGTCCCCCCCGGGCGCCCCGCTTCCAGCCCTCATTCAGCCAGGAGGAGGCAGGAGAAGAGGGAGGGTAAGTTGCTTCCTCCCCGCCTCTCCCCACCCCTGCCTGCCTGGGGCCAGGGAGGGCCTTGGCGGGACTTCCTTGCACTCCCGCTGGCCTTGCAGGTCCACCGCCGGGCCCCTGATGTCAGGGGGTGTGGCATATGCTAATGAGTTATGCTAATGAGTTCCCCTAGCTCTTTTTCTATGAAACGACCCCTGCTTCTGCTCATGCCACTTGGGTTTCCAACTCCAGCTTGGGAAATTCCTGCAGATATGTGGGCAGTGCCTGGGCAGGGCTGAGTTTGGGGAGGGGAGGGGACTCAGCGGGGACGTGACACCAGAGAACCCGCCCTCCAAAGCGGTCGTTTCCTCCAAGGGAACTGATCTGTGCAGCCTGGAAGTCAGTTGTTCTTCCAAGAGAACTCTGGGCCCCACCTGGAGATTGGTAACCCTTATGCTTCAGGCTGGACCCAGGGAGGGGAAAAGAAGATCTGATTTGATCTTCTACAGGGGGCAGGCATATCCCCAAGATTCCCTTCCTCTTTTGGCCCCTTTGCTATTTTCCTGATTGAAAACCCCATTCCACACAGCTGTTTTGAAAATTAACAAGTCAGGCTCCTGCATAGCACTTCTCCCCCACCCCCAGACATTTTTGATCAGGAAAATAGTACAGGGTAGAATAGTTAACTCCAGAGTTTTTTTTGTAGAAAAAGCCCAGCAGGAACTCATTAGCATATTAGGTCACACCCTTGACAGCACACCCCATTAGCATATTAGGCTGCACCCCCATGTTACCAGAAGTGTGGTCATCCAGCCACACCCACCTTTTGCTTCTTATTCTGTTTACCTTGTTGTCAAAACCCAGGGTTGCTGAGCGTGGCCAACTCGGGAGCCAGCCGGAACTCCGTTCCTGCCCCAAAATAGCCCTAGTTAACTCACCTTATCTAGCAATGCCAACCTGGAGATCTACCAGAATTACAATTTATCTCCAGACGACAGAGATCAGTTCCCCAGGAGAAAATGGCACCTTCAGGGAGGAAACTCTATGGTATACCATCGCTCCAAGGTGAAATCTCTCTCCACCTCCACAGGCACTGTCGCCAAATCTCCAGGAATTTCCAGGGCAGGGGTTGGCAACCCTACACTTTCCCCAGAACAGCAGCCCCAATCCAATTTCCCTCTGCATTCTACAGTTGGCCTTTTCAGCTAAAATACACTTTGGGGGAAATCCGACCACAGAACCCCGGCCCATAAGCGTGTTTCCAAGACAAAATCGAATAGCACATAAAAACTTCACAAATTATTCAGAAGACTTTTTTTTTTTGCTTTCCAGTTTTAAAGATTTGTTGGGGAGGGGGTTTCTTTCACTGCTGTTTTATCACAAATTATTTTCAGCAAAAGGAACAATGCTTTAGAAACCAAGAGGGGGGAGAATTCAGCATTACATGAAATTTGCACGAGACAGAGGAATTACTGCTACTATTACACCCATAAATCCCTGCTGGATCAGACCAATGGCCCATCCAGTCCAACACTCTGTGTCACACTGTGGCCAAAGCCCAGATGCCCTTAGGAGGGCCACCAGCAGGGCTAGAACTCCAGAAGCCCTCCCACTATGCCCCCCCAAAGCACTAAGGATACAGAGCATCACTGCCCCAGACATAATGTTCCATCCAGGGGTCATTTCCTGCAGGAGCGCACAGGAGCGGAGCTCCAGCAGAAAAGAGCCCAGGGGGCGGGCACATGCAACAAGCCCCACCCCCTGCTCCCAGCAGCCCTCAGTCAGAGCAAGAAGCAGCCAGGTAAGTTGCAGACCCCCCACCCACCACTCCCAAGGACCAAATCTATGACGGATCTTGTACGGGCGCACGGAACGCTGTTACCTTCCGATCGAAGTGGTACCTATTTATCTACTTGCAGTTTCTTGCTTTCGAACTGCTAGGTTGGCAGGAGCTGGAACTAGAGACGGGAGCTCACTCCGTCATGCGGTACCCGGGTCTCGAACTGCTGAACTACTGACCTTCCACAGCCTGCAATTCAGCGTCTTAACCACTTGAGCCACCGCAGCTCCCTAGTTTAAATCTAGAGAACATTATTTTCCTTTGAGCTGAAACAGGGCTATTTTTTGAGAAAACAATATTAAACTCATACGGTAGACCTTCACCCATTCGTGGAGGGTCCATTCCCAGGGTCACCATGAGTGGTAAAATCTTAAGATACTGGGAGACAGAAGGTCTGCTTCCTCCCACTAGCAAAACAGCCAAATTTCCTGCAAAATGCAACCATGTAAAGATGACAATGATGGCACAGTGGGAGGATAAACAGGCTGGAGTCTGAATCACGCAATTAGACTGTGAAGCACAAATTAGTGAGATTGCGAGTCATGAATGGCTGGGGTCTACTCTATAATATATAGCTTTCTTCCTGTGCCTTCATCCTGAGATTTTGCTCTTCCTCCTAGGTATCCCAGGAGGCAGCTAAAACCTTGGAACTTCGGTCAGATCCAGAGTCCTGGCAACCCCACTTCAAGGTAGTAGATGTTTGCGGCTTTCTAAGCAGAGACCTGTGTTCAAATGCATTGTTATTGTTGTGAAATCATTGTTTTAAAATGCAGTTTCCATCTGGGCTGCCACTGCTATGGCAACTGTGGGCTGCAACTTCTATTCTTCCCCTGGTGCAAAGGAGACGCTCCCACACACAGTTTTCCCCTCGCCTTCACAGAATCTTATTCTTTTCCGCTGTGGTGGTGATTTCACATTGATATTCTCTGCAGATGACGGACTGCTAATCCTACTGAACGTTTGGCCCTCTCCCCAAGTGTCTTAAAGGGGAAGGGGGTGGTACTGGGCACGATCTCTGGATCAATTGTGGAACTGGAGGGGAAAAACCCGTCCATAATAATATGGTGTTCAAAGCAAAAATGCAAACAGATCCCCTATTTTTCTGTTGTTGTTCAGTCGCACAGTCGAGTCTGACTCTTCACGACCCCATGGACCACATCATGCCAGGCCCTCCTGTCTTCCATCGTGCTCCAGAGTTTGCTCAACTTCATGCCCGTTGCATCGGTAACACTGTCTAACTGTGGTGTATTCAATCTGACCCATGTAGGTTGAGAAGGGTATTACACAAATCTGTAGAAATTAAGTGGTAGTTACTCCTGCCAACCTAGCAGCTACATTAGCCGGGAGAGTTTGAAAGTGGAACAGCTTCAACGCTAAATCTGTTCTGGCTATTCATGTTGATCTGTTTGGAGTTGAGTTACGAGTTGCTGAATAAAGCTGATCTTTTGCTGAAATCACTCTCTGACTCTTTGTTAAGTAACCGACTTAACACTAACCATCTCATCCTTTGCCGTCCCCTTCTTCTTCTACCTTCGATCTTTCCCAGCATCAGGGTCTTCTCCAGTGAGTGCTCCCTTCTCATTTGGTGGCCAGCAGAGGTCATTTCGGGGGATTGCAGTTCCCCCGGGTGAGGTACGGGGGGGGGGGCACATGATGAAGCCCCGCCCCCTGCTTCCAGCCGCCCCGCTTCCGGCCCTCATTCAGCTAGAAGGAGGCAGGAGAAGAGGGAGGGTAAGTTGCTTCCTCCCTGCCTCTCCCCACCCCTGCCTGCCTGGGGCCAGGGAGGGCCTTCGCGGGGCTTCCTTACACTCCTGCTGGCCTTGCAGGTCCACCGCCGGGCCCCTCATGGGGCTCGGCAGTGGAGCTGCCAGGCCAGCGGCGGCCGGGACCGTTGGGGGCGGGGTGTGTGCCCTTATGACACACTTCCGGTGATGTCAGAAATCTATACCGCTTTACTGGAATTCACGCAAGGCTGAATGCATCCCGGAAATATTAACGGAGACAGGCCTTTTGTGAATCTTTGGTGCAAACGAAAACACTTTAACATTCATTTTAAGAACACTCCACCCACTGGCAAACAGATACTCTTTTTGGCTCTCTGCACCGCTATATTGAATTGGCATTTCAGTACACTGTTGCTATTGGGTTATAGCATGGGTTGCTGTCTTGGTTTAGAACTCAAAGCCAAACCTTCCTTCCCGTCTTCCTTCCCGTCTTCCTGTCTTCCTGTCTTCCTTCCTTCCTTCCTTCCTTCCTTCCTTCCTTCCTTCCTTCCTTCCTCCCTCCCTCCCTCCCTCCCTCCCTCCTTCCCG